>NW_019384655.1:64285-139166 GCF_000671375.1 Centruroides sculpturatus | reverse complement strand
AGGTTTTTAAGCTTGTCTACCATTCTTTGCTCAGCAAAATAGAGGTTTTTAAGCTTGTCTACCATTCTTTGCTCAGCAAAATAGAGGTTTTTAAGCTTGTCTACCATTCTTTGCTCAGCAAAATAAAGGTTTTTAAGCTTGTCTACCATTCTTTGCTCAGGAAAATAAAGGTTTTTAAACTTGTTTATCATTCTTTGCTCAGCAAAATAAATAATTTCCACTTTGTTTACCATTTCCTGTACATAAAAACAGTTTTTTACTTCGTATACCATTTCCTGTACAAAAAAAAAAAATAAACATCCTCAACTTTACCTCTGAACAAGGAACTGATGACAAAGTCATAAACATGTCTGTCTCACATTTGCGCTTACATAAAGTACTTAGAAGGGAAAATTTATTTTCAAAAAAAAGTTTCTAAAATACTTTTTCCTAATCAGTAAAGAATTTTAGAAAGTGTCGGAAGGTGTTTATTAGGTTATACGAGTCGAGTGTAGCTCAAGAAGGTTCAGTCTACCCACGCAACAATGAGTCAAAGCCATGAAGCCAACACCCTTTTCGGGTTATTTCCCTCATTCTATACAAATATGGCAGAGATGTATAACCCCCGCAGGTATAATACATGCCAATGGAGCAGGGATGTATTTGTTAGCGTGTTAAACTAACACGTAAAAACATTTTTAAAATGGGTGGCGCAGCTCAAAAGCCAGAAATTAGGTTAATGATATTTTAACACGTTGTACAGGAAATATTAAAAAATATGAGTGCCATCATCAACTTTTTGCAGAGTAATCTTGAAAATTTATTGTGTTCTAGAGCAAAATTTGCATCTGGCGTGCATTTTTAAGTGGTAACTTTGGCATTTTTGCAGCTGTGTGAGCTGTTAGACTTAGTTATGGAGCAGGGATTACAGTAGAACACCTTCAACAATTCATCAATTCGAGACAAAATGATGAAAACACAAAAAATTTCCTCATTTTTTCCTCTTTTTTGGCAGCTGAAAAAGTAAAGATGTTACTTAATGATACCACTCGACTGTTGCAAGAGATAGAAAAAGCTGTTTATATCCGTTCTTCACATATAACGAGGTAAAACGTGATCGATGCCTGAACCAAGAAGAACAAGAAGAAGAAGACAAAAAAAGAACTTGCCCTTGAGGAGGAATCTCTGCTGTACTTTGCATCTTGACCCATTTTTAGAAAACTATTCGACTTGATAAACTACTCACATTTAGAGGAAAAATGTAGCAATATATATACCCCAATCTCGCCTAGATTAATGAGGTTCAGTTTGATAAATATCGCACCGATTTCGAGAGATCTGAATATAAAGTTTGCTTAAGAAGCTAGTAATTTAGTTGCTAAAGGAAAAAAAAAATAACTTATGTTGAATGTCAGGAGTTATTTTCGAACGAAATCCACGTGTTTTTCCTTAATAGGAACAGGTTTGTCAGCTTCGGGTGCCTTATTCTTCCTATAAAAGTCGAGAATTGAAAGCTTCTTCGTATGAGGTTATGGTTAAGGTTTCTTGAAAAGATTTACATAACAGCTAAACAATCAGCATATCAGGGCCCCATTATTTGATAGAGGGGAAGGGCCTATTATACGTTTTAACTTATGACCACAAGTCTAAGTTCAGCCTTGTTTATAAAGGCTAAACTTATAAATTCAGGCGTAGTATATAATTATATAATTGGCCTAAATTTTTCAATATTTAAGGCTCTGAAAAGAAATTAAATGGAATTTTATTTCTATTTATAGGGCCTATATATAGAAGTGATGCAAACATTACAGGAAATACAAAGAACAAGTTTTTCTTCGTTTATTATTTCCTTGTCTTATAAATAATATTAAAAACCTTTCAAAATAAGAAAATTAATATGGACCAACTCCTTGGCGAGGACGTTTGATAAAGTAGGAAACGTTAGGAAAAAAAATAACTGGAACAAGTTATGCCTCGGGTCGTGAAGGAAAACTTGTTTAGAAATTGCATTGTTTATAAAATGGAGTAGATTATTAAAAAAAAAGAAAAAATTATTTAGATTTTCATTAAGGGTAGATTTTAAATTAGTTTATCTACCGATCTCTGCGCCATTTTTTTGTATATCGTCTTCATTTTCCTGCATTGATGCCAGCTTCGTCATTACCATTAAAGATGGAACCGATAAGAAACCGATATGATAATTTTAGGCGTATTTATTCGTCAACCCACTCCAATAAGTGCTGGGAAGTACAGGGAACGGCTTTACTGCACACTGTGGGGAGACACCTGTCAGCATCAGACTCGATGCCAAGTTGGATTTCCTTGGCCTAATTTAAGGGCTCGAGTCAAGATGTAAGACCCATTTATTAGTAATTTCCTCTCGAGTTCGGGTCAAAATGTCGAATATAAAGTTTATAATATATACCTAACACGTGTTATAAGAGGATAAATCTCTTAAAATGACGACGTAAGTCGTAAATAACATCATAAGTTAGTACGGTACTTCTTCTATAGGTAATTTTTTTTCATATTAATTAGGCCCATTTCTTTTGTTTGGGATTAATTAAAGGTAGACATACTTCATACAAATAATTTTTATCTCTCATTAATGGCATTCCGCATCAAAAAATGAGGTCAAGGATAACAATCTCGATTGAATGTATAGATGAAGACACTCAGGGTGAAGGGCGTGCAAGGTTGTCCTACTGAGGAAAAACATCTTGAATTGTAAAAATTAAGTTTGGATATAGTAACACACGCTGATGAGAGGGTAAATACAATAATTGACACAATAAAAAACTGTTGCGAGTCCGAGTAGGTGATGTTTAAAGTTGTCACGACTCGACGACTTTTAATGACTATAATCCAGTGTAGAAGTTAGACAATGATTGTTAAGCGCACACGGCGATAAACAGGCGTGAATATTCAACGGACGGTAAAATAACACAAGCTAAATTTAGTATCGATACGATCTTAAGTCATAATCCCCCAACATACTGACCTTATATTATAAAAAAAATCGTTATTCTTTCAGGATGTTCGCCTGACGAATTTCAATGTCGAACTGGGTTGCAGTGCATCGATAACAACAAACTGTTCGATGGGTGGAACGATTGTCTGGATGGCTCAGATGAAGGTGAGTGATGATAAGCATCGAAGGTGATGATGAGATTAAGAGCTTCTTTCATAGAAGAAAGAGAAACAAATAAATTTTAAAATAAAATTGGAACACTTATTCTAAATTTTTTATTGTTTAATTGTGTGGAAAGATGGCTGTTTAACATGATCCCACGCAAAAAAAAAAGTGTCGAGTGCTCCGTTTATTATCTATTCAATTGATAATCGTGTTAAAACCGGGTCGAGAATTCATCTCTCGTATTAAACAATTGAAATTCAAATTAAATTTTATATAAGATGAGAATATATTGTTTATTTCGTTCCGTTCGACAGTAGGAAATTGCTGAAATGGCAAGAGAATTGGTGGGGGGGTTAAAGATTTAAATCACTCCTTAAGTTACGCTTCAATTGTTCGGGGCAAACGAAAATTGTCGATATTAAACTAGTGTTTCCATATCATTGATGATTCTCAAAGGGTTTTTATATGTTAAATTTAATTTTTTTTTAGTGTGTTCGGATGGTCAGTTCAAGTGCAATTGCGGAAAACCTGTTTGCATCGATGAGAAACACGTGAAAGATGGGGTCAAGCATTGCGAAGATGGTTCTGACGAAGGTTAATATAGTTAAACAATTGAATAAAATTGCGGATTAAAATATTTTTGTATTAATATTTTTATATAATTTGGTAGAAAATTCGATCAGGAAGGGAATTTGTGACTTAAAAAATAATAATGTCGAAGATTTAATTGCCATGGAAAGGAAGAAGAGACAAGCAGGTGAGTGTCTTTTGTTTTTTTTTTAAGTAAAATTTGCTTTAAAGTATAAAATATTCGTTAAAAGAACAATATATTTAAGCGAAAGTATTAATTTTCACAACTTGTAACGTGATATAAGTTGTAGTTTTATTTACTAGGCGAGGCAGTTTATATACACCCTTAACTTCCTACAATGAATGGTGGGTGATGCTGTGAACACTTTCCTTATTCTCGGCTCATTGACATATTTTCTAAGAAAGATTTCGTTTCACGATTTAAGTCATTGTATCTTAATAAAACCCTCCTTACATAATCAAATTTCATAAATAAAATCTTGATTATCTTATGCAAATATATTGTTCTTTTAACAGAAGTGCAGCAACGTGCTGTTAGCCATAAATTTTAATTAATGAAGCGGGAAAGTGTAAGCGCGATTATTATGTAAATTTTAGGGAATTTAAACTGTTCGGTTATTCTATTCTGTTCTTAAACTATCCTTTAAACTTTCGTACTGTTTTTTATGAGAAAGATCTTTTCTTGGTATCGGGTTACTCAGTGCCTACCTGTTCTTCTCGCGAACAGATGGCGACCTCAGGCCTACAGGCCTTCTGACGGCCACAACCCAGTTTGAAATTAGGGGAGACAAAACAACACGTTTCGTCACAGAAGTGTATGGTACTTACATCGCCAATAACTATGCCAAACTCTTTAGTACCCGCATCAGTGCCTATAGAGACATTGCCAATCCAAGTGAACTTGGCCAAAAGACTCAGGGATATTCTACTGTAGCCATTTCTCCCTCGATAAACGAGATAGAAAAATCGAAAACCGTTTATGGCGTCAGTAGGATAACCGAAACGTTCAATTCTCTAACGTCTGGTAAAGTGTACCAAACTGCAGTAAACGAATTGGCTTCTTCAGTCACATCCAACACTCATCACGTAAACAGTGGTGAAAACGAAATTAGGAGCTTTCAAGTTTCCAATATGATTAGCTCCAGACATAAATCAGGCGATGCTGACATCGGTTACAACACAAAAAGATACAATCCCGAGCTTGCAACACCCCCATTAGTTCAGCATCCTGGTGTTAGTACCATAACAGTCGCTGCTGCCGGTGTCAACAGCTATACAGTTGGAGGAAGTAAGAGCAATGAAGATTTTGTAGTTTATGCCGTACAAGATGGTATAGTTTTAGATACGGCCGATAGTATAACGGCCGGTAGAATTGGTGCCATACGAGCCACTGGTACATTTAAAGGAAGAGCTTATCCTGATATTCCAGTTACTTATAGAGAGCCACGTCTTCTTGGTCGAAAGATTGATTCTGATTTAACTGAGAACAAATCAGAATCGAAGCCAAAGCAAGAGGCCAGTCAAGAAAATAAGAAAAGTGTGCCAAACGACACTGATAAGCAGTTAAACAAAGCATTTTCTTCATTATACGATGATAAATTGAACAATTCAACACAAATGGAATCGATGGAGAGGCTGACACTTTTTGGATTTGTAGAATTCACCACGACAATATCAGGAACAGAAGTAGTGTTTATGCCTTCTACTACGGATGCCAAAAATAAATATCACTTGACACCCGTTCAGAAGACGAAAAGTAGTAAAAATATTAAAAAACTCGAGAATACAAGCCCAGAATCTACTACCGCAACGGTTAGGAATACACCAGCTTTGAGTATAACACCCACAAAATCTATAATTTTAACAGAAACATTTACAAAATCTAAGATTTTAACTGAAACACCCACTGTTTTAGAGACAGAAACATCTAAGAAATCTAAGATTTCAACTGAAACACCCACTGTTTTAGAGACAGAAACATCTAAGAAATCTAAGATATTGATAGAAACACCCACTACATTAGAAACAAAAACATTAGAGAGCCAAATAGATGTCATATCGCCTAGTTTCAGCAGCATAGAAACGAACACAATTTCAGTTACTCCAACCTCATCCTTTACAGAAAACGAAACCGATCCAAATAAAATTAGCGTAGATGAAAGTAAAAATCCATCGAACCAATTAGAAACTACAATGACACAAGTGAAATCTACCATTCCTGACAGTAGCTTATCCGAAGTAACAGGGCTAGTGAATTCCATAACTGGTACAGAAATTCAGAATGGGGTAACCACCCACTGGACCACTATGATTATAGGTACGCACATTAGTGGAACATACGCACACATAGTCCAGAGCACTTCTAGCATATTTTTTACGTTACCATCGACGACAAGCGCAAATACAGTAGGCACAACTTCCATCCTGACAGGAAGGTCAGTTGGAGAAGATGAAGGTGTGATTAATGATTTATCTTCTATCTTTAATTCATCAGAAGTAATTAATGACTATGTATCTCCCTCTCGATCGCTCGAACTCGTTAATAGTGCATCAGTTGATCCCTCCGATAAGTCCGATAGTGATTCATTAATAATTGTTAATGCCACGGAGCAGGAAGTGGAACACCCTAAAGTTTCGGTGCTGACGGATAATTTTCTAACATCTCAACTCGCTTCGAATAATGAGGATCTGTTAGAGCTGCAAAGTATCCTTATTCAGCCAACGAAATCCAGTGATTATCTGGAAATGTCAAGCAGTGAATTAATACTGTCTGATCTTACCTCCCCTCACGTAGAGCCGGAAATAATGAAAGACTCTAGCAAAGTTTTGTCAAGTGATAACATCAAAAGCGCACATTCAACAATTTTAACTAATAGTTTTATTTTACCGAGTGAATTACCACCAACCGAAGCTCGACAGGTAACATCAGATACGTTATCAACGACCTCGCATATACAAACGCCCATTTTGGAAGAAGTAAACTCTCGCCAACCCAAACGTCTACAGTACACTACCCTCACTTTCTTTACAACTTATCGCAGCGGTGATCAATACTCAACATCTAGCAGAATTGTTACCTTGAGCAACTACTATGAAGATACTCAAAACTCCGGAACACAAACATCAATCAGCGTAACGGAGCCAGCAAAGTTACATAGTAATTATCCCACTCTTTCGGATGCAGTGAGGCCAACGACGTACTTTACTACATTCACGTATTATACTACACTTTATAAAGATAATACGACTTCAGTTAACAGCAGAAAAGAAACTGTAAGCAGAATAGTTGGCGGTGATGCTACAAAAGATTCGAAGCATACATTACGTACGAAAATCGTTAGAGGACCCCAAACGCACTTGATTACCAATTATATAGTGCCCGTAACACCTACACCGTCCTTAACACTTCAACGAACTACTTATTTTACCACTTACACTTATTACACGACTATACATAAAGGAGGGAGCACAGTGATCAAAAGCAAAACAGAGGTGTTATCGAACGTCATAACAGGCACGCCTAAAAGCACGATCTCAGTTCGTCCCACATCTTCGACACCGATTCTTCCTTCCGTGACAACACAGCTCACTACTTACACTTTCTTTACTACATTATATCACGAAGGTAGTAGCTACGTTTCTAGTAGAGAAAGTACCTTTACTAACCTCATCACGAGTACGAAATCCACTACAAACACTCCCACTCCCAAACTTAGAACTTCTATCAAAACATCGTTTATTACTTTGCTTTATGATGATACTTCGACAGTAACGACATTTTATGAGACAATTGTGAAACCTGCAAAAGAATTTATTACATCTTCAACAACATCCAAAACTAAAGAATCTGCTTTGCAAACTTTAGAAAAGCTAACCAAACACAATGATTTACAAACATCCTATTCCACAAGTTTATACTTAATAACTCTTTTCTCGGGAGGTACGTCAACTGTCAGTACAAAGACTGTAACATTGACTAACTTGGCATCTACTGTTGCTACTACACACTCGCAACAGCTTAGTATCTCCGCTACACCAACGTTAACAACACTTCAAACTGATGACAAACCCTACACCATTCGTTCATCAAAACACGAAACTACAATTTTCGCTGAAGAACCCAAACCGGAGAAGATCACTAAATCAACAGATACAAAGAAACACTACTCGACTTACACTTACTCTGTTACACTTTTCTCCGAAGGCACATCTACGATAAGCACCTTAACAGAAATTGTGAGTAATTCAGTAACACCTACAGCTGTATCGGCGCTTCAGCAAATTACACCAACAAATAAAAATTTAGAAGTAACGCAGCAAACTACTTTAACCTTTTATACGACCCTATTTAGCGGTACAACGTCAAAGATTATTAGCAATACCGAATACATAACGAATGTAGTCACCCTCACAGAACCAAAACAGAGCATCGCAGCAACCGAAACTTTAAAAGATATTAGCGAATTAGGGGTAGAAGATCTGGTAGCTCAAGCTGACGAGTTGCACCCTCTGTTGCCCTCTCCTATTACCTTATACACGACTTACACGTATTACACTACAAAAGACAATGGTAAAAAGAAAACAGTCGATACAAGATACGTAGTAGTGTCAGATGTTCTAGACCATCCCCCGCGGCTACAAAACACGGATAAGAGTATAATTCCCTCAGTTGAGCGTGGTAAGATTTCAGTAACTCCTACTCAAAGAACTAATTATAATACATACACTTACTACACTACAAATATTATTAATGGTTCCCCGGTTATTACTACCAGAATAGAGACAAAAACAAAAATTATTCCCGAAGAGAAAATTATAAGTTCTCGTCGAAACAAGCTTGATCCAGTCCATTTTATTGATGATGATAATAAGAGCCAAAGAACGAATTATCATTCAATAACACAAAATGGTTTTGTTACACATCCAGATGTTGCTGATCCGCCAGAATCTCAGACAATTCATCACGTTCTTGGACGAAAATTACTCTCTGAACAGGAAGTCATTGATGCTACTCCTACTCTAAAGTCAACGACTCCATCAGATGCTGAGGAACTAAACAAATCAAATAGTACACATGAAAGTAGAATGGATTCTTTTTCAAATTCTTCAAGCGAAACTAGCAAAACAACTGATTTATCTGAAAATATTCTTGATAATTTATCAATTACGAGTTCTTTTGATGGGGTAAGCAGCGAAATAAAATCTTCAATCTCACCAACTCCTCAGTTAAAAATTCAAACAACTGAATCAATATCTTCAAGCAAAAATAAAGTAACAGAAATCCATACTTCCGAAATGATGACAAATATTACTAGTGTAGAAGTATCACCTACTCTTAAAGAAAATTCGACAAAATACGAAGCTGCAGAAGCCCAGCATCATCAAAAAGTCGTGAAACCTTTCCCCGTAACGCATTATACAACATACACATATTTCACAACAATTCTGAAACCTGGCGGAGGAACTTTAATCACGAGTCACCTAAAAGTTGAATCCTCTACTGCTAATAATATTCTACCGACAAGAAGTAATCATATTCAAAGAACAAAAACTCCCCAATCTATACACGGAAATAGAAAAATCAATTCGTATCCTTCTAGAGCTTATCACTTGCATCCATCCAGAGGCTTGCCAACAACTTATACCACTTATACCTATTACACAACTAAATTTATCAATGGTAGGACGATTGTAGACACTCGATACGAAACTATAACAAACGGTGTCATCAACAGAAGAGAATATATACAACCCACAAGAGCGAATCACCTTGATTATGACAAGCATAGAACTACATATACTTATCATACAACCAGATTCAGAGATGGTACAGCTTTAGTCAACACCAGAAAACAGACCGTAACTAACCCTGCATACGTGCATCGACATACCCAACCTTTGCGTTCTTACAGTACTCATTCACACCCCTACAGATTTTCCAACGGTCGACATTGTCCCGGTTGTCAAGCTCAAGCAAATAACGCAGTACATCGCAATTCTGCTCATCGAAGACTTCCACATAATTACCCAAACACTTTTTTGACAAGCGTACCTGTAAAGAGATTGAAGCCTAATTACCGATCATTAACTGGTTCTTTACAGCATATTACATATACCGCACCTCCGATACACAAACCTGAAGAGGCACAGCGATACGAGCATACCATAATACCCACACGTTCCACTTACTACACAACTTATACGTATTTCACAACCATCCTGAAGCCCGGAGGAGGTACCGTCGTTAGCAGTAACATTAAAGTTGAGTCATCTGTAGGCAATAGAATATTACCTACTAGAGTAGATCACGTGCATCGCACCAGAATCCCAACACACGGACACAACGAAAGAGTTACCATTTATCCCTCCAGAAGAACACACGGACATCCTCGTTACGACACTGCACGCACAACGTATACATATTTCACTACACATTTCGTTAACGGTAGAACGAGCGTCGATACCAGATACGAGACTATAACAAACGTCATTACAACTACAATAACAGAAGGAGATCGTCATATTCATCCCACAAGAATCATACGTCCAGGAAACATTCCGCACGATGTACACCGTACCACATATACTTACCATACGACAAGGTTTAGAGACGGAACAGCAATAGTTAACACTCGAAGACAAACGGTGACAAACGCTCACCCCGATATAGCGCATCGGCACACGTACACTGGATCTTACAATACGCGAGCTGCTTATCGACCATCGTTCTCTTCTGCTAGATACGATCCTGCTGTCGCTCATTGCCACTCTTGTGATGATGCTAGACCAAGACGTCCGTCAGCTCGATCTCACGGGGCACGTCGTATTCACGCTGAACACACCATTGCAGTGCCTAATCAACTGGTCAAACCGCATCCCGTAACACACTATTCGACTTACACATATTTTACGACGTCTCTAATAAATGGTTCGCCCGTTGTTTCGAGTCGCAAAGAAACAGTTACCCAAGTTCTTTCGGATGTTGTGGTACCAACACTAGTTCCTTTATCTGGGTCCGCAAATAACATACACAGCCAACACAGAAGAGGTAAGAGAAGAGTTGGAAGACGTTTGTTAAGTGAAAATGATGACGTGGTTTATGTGACGGCTACTATAATAGATTTGGCATCTCAACAGCCAATTTTCCCGTCTGTGACTATAGCAGATTCATCTAATATATCAAAATTTCCACAATCTTCCCCATCTGCATCAGTAGAGTCCGTAACAGAAGATGGAAGCAGATCAGTAACTGATAGTGACGATAAAAATTCGTTGCATTTAGAAACCGTACATTTATTATCAAGCGTGTTGAATACAGTAACAGTTGAAACAACACAAAACAGCTTGAATAGTGTTGTAATCGTAACACCTAATTTACCTGAAGAAATGGTGAGATCTTCGAAAAGTTTACTTAGTGGAGAAGACATTAAAACAACACCCATCAATGATCAAACAGTAACAGAAATTAGAAGCGTAACAGGCGGCACTGTAAATACAGAAGAAAGTAATTCTGGTATAGAAATAAATAAAGAAAATTTAACTCTCTCTCTCGAAGACAGTTCAGTAGATACTGCCAATAAAACTGAACACAAAGGTGATTTTAATGATAAAATTCAACCATCAAAAATAAACAGAACAGATAAATTTGATCCCTCACAACAAAATTTGACGAACAATTTCGACAATAAGATTAACTTCCCCGTAGAACTACACGAGGCAGAAGCTATAAATAGGAGATACGACATTCGCCCGACACCCGTTACTCATTACACAACTTACACATATTTCACTACAATTTTAAAGCCCGAAGGTGGCACAATAGTAACAAGTCATCTTAAAGTAGAATCGTCGATAGCCCATAATATCCTACCGACTAGAACAGATCACATTCATCGTATAAGAACCTATCCGTCGAACGAAAATAGAAGAATATCACCTTCCAGAACGCGTGTACATTCATATCTCTCTAGAAACGATAAACCGACTGTTTATACTACTTACACCTATTATACAACAAAGTATATTAATGGCAGAACAACAATCTCAACCCGATACCAAACAATCACAAACGTTATTAGTGCTACAGTAAGAGATAGAAATCATTATATACGACCCACTAGAGTGACACAACGACACGACTATAATCATCCCGATGTTCACCACACTACTTATACGTACCATACGACCAGATTCAGAGATGGTACAGCTTTAGTCAATACTAGAAAAGAGACCGTAACTAACCCTGCATACGTGCATCGACATACCCAACCTTTGCGTTCTTACAGTACTCATTCACACCCCTACAGATTTTCTAACGGTCGACATTGTCCCGGTTGTCAAGCTCAAGCTAATAATGCAATTTATAGAAGTTCTGCACATCGAAGACTTTCACATAATTATCCAAATACTTATTTAACAAGTGTTCCTTTGAAGAGATTAAAACCAAATTATCGATCATTAACTCGTTCTTTACAGCATATTACACATACCGCACCTCCGATACACAAACCTGCAGCGGCACAGCGATACGAGCATACCATAATACCCACACGTTCCACATACTACACAACTTATACGTATTTCACAACCATCCTGAAGCCCGGAGGAGGTACTGTCGTTAGTAGTAACATTAAAGTCGAGTCATCTGTAGGCAATAGAATATTACCTACTAGAGTAGATCACGTGCATCGCACCAGAATTCCAACACACGGACACAACGAAAGAGTTACCATTTATCCCTCTAGAAGAACACACGGACATCCTCGTTACGACACTGCACGCACAACGTATACATATTTCACTACACATTTCGTTAACGGTAGAACGAGCGTCGATACCAGATACGAGACTATAACAAACGTCATTACAACTACAATAACAGAAGGAGATCGTCATATTCATCCCACAAGAATCATACGTCCAGGAAACATTCCGCACGATGTACACCGTACCACATATACTTACCATACGACAAGGTTTAGAGACGGAACAGCAATAGTTAACACTCGAAGACAAACGGTGACAAACGCTCACCCCGATATAGCGCATCGGCACACGTACACTGGATCTTACAATACGCGAGCTGCTTATCGACCATCGTTCTCTTCTGCTAGATACGATCCTGCTGTCGCTCATTGCCACTCTTGTGATGATGCTAGACCAAGACGTCCGTCAGCTCGATCTCACGGGGCACGTCGTATTCACGCTGAACACACCATTGCAGTTCCTAATCAATTGGTCAAACCGCATCCCGTAACACACTACTCGACTTATACATATTTTACGACGTCTCTAATAAATGGTTCGCCCGTTGTTTCGAGTCGCAAAGAAACAGTTACCCAAGTTCTTTCGGATGTTGTGGTACCAACACTAGTTCCTTTATCTGGGTCCGCAAATAACATACACAGCCAACACAGAAGAGGTAAGAGAGGAATTGGAAGACGTTTATTGAGTGAGAAAGATGACGTTGTTTACGTGACAGCTACATTACTAGACGATTCTTCTTATGACCATTCTGATATGCCATCATTTATTACTCCATACGAGCCAAAGGTGTCAAATCAATCAAAGGAATCATCGTCGATATCCTATAATTCAGATTCTGTTAGTAAAACAAATGGCAAAATGCCAGTTTTACAGAGCACAATACGTACTGCTGATTCTAGTTTTAAAATTGATCAAATACAATCGTCAATGGTATTAAGCACAGTCGAAGATGAAATTAGTGACGTATTATCAAAAGCTTCTACACCGATATTAAATTTTGCGCCATCAGAATTAACTTTGAAATCGAAAATTGTTATTGAGAATCAAACGTCTTCCATTCAAGAATCAGAGAAACAAACATCGAATGTTAATTTAATAGAAAGTTCAATGTCAATCATTCAAGAAAGTTCAACGTCATCTTTAAATGAGCGCAATTCTATATTAGACAGTGCTTTGATATCATCCGCAACGGACAGTGCTTTGATATCATTCGCAACGGACAGTGCTTTGATATTATCCGCAACGGACAGTGCTTTGATATCATCCGCAACGGACAGTGCTTTGATATCATCCGCAACGGACAGTGCTTTGATATCATCCGCAACGGACGGTGCTTTGATATCATACGCAACGGACGGTGCTTTGATATCACCCGCAATGGACAGTGCTTTGATATCACCCGCAATGGACAGTGCTTTGATATCATCCGCAACGGACAGTGCTTTGATATCACCCGCAATGGACAGTGCTTTGATATCATCCGCAATGGACAGTGCTTTGATATCATCCGCAAGGACAGTGCTTTGATATCAACCCCAATATTGGATCGACAACAATATGTTACTAATGTTAATAATCAACAAATGGAAATTAAAATTCATCAAAATTTTACAGAAGATTCCAACATCAATGAGACAGAATCGATAAAAGTGTCGTTAAATGAAAGTGTAACATTTAAAGATAACAAGATAAACTTTCCTGTTGAATTACAAGGTGCTGAAGCTATAGGTCCAGTATCAATAACGCGGTATCATCCTAAAATAGATTCGTCTGATAATCGTAAAATTTTACCGGATAGAAATTACCTCACTAGGCATACCACTTTAATAAGAAATATAAACAGCTATAGCCGTCCTCAACATAACCACATTTCAGATATCCACCGCACCACTTATACCTATCACACGACCAGGTTCAAAGATGGCACAGCTATAGTCAATACTCGAAAAGAAACAGTAACTAATGCATACGTGCAACATACTCAACCACAACGTTCATACAGCACTCACTCACACCCCTACAGATTTTCCAATGGTCGACATTGTCCCGGTTGTCAAGCTCAAGCAAATAATGCAGTACATCGCAATTCTGCTCATCGAAGACTTCCACATAATTACCCAAACACTTTTTTGACAAGCGTACCTGTAAAGAGATTGAAGCCTAATTACCGATCATTAACTGGTTCTTTACAGCATATTGCACATACCGCACCTCCGATACACAAACCTGAAGAGGCGCAGAGATACGAGCATACCATAATACCCACACGTTCCACTTACTACACAACTTATACGTATTTCACAACCATCCTGAAGCCCGGAGGAGGTACTGTCGTTAGCAGTAACATTAAAGTCGAGTCATCTGTAGGCAATAGAATATTACCTACTAGAGTAGATCACGTGCATCGCACCAGAATTCCAACACACGGACACAACGAAAGAGTTACCATTTATCCCTCTAGAAGAACACACGGACATCCTCGTTACGACACTGCACGCACAACGTATACATATTTCACTACACATTTCGTTAACGGTAGAACGAGCGTCGACACCAGATACGAAACTATAACGAACGTCATTACAGCTACAATAACAGAAGGAGATCGTCATATTCATCCCACAAGAATCATACGTCCAGGAAACATTCCGCACGATGTACACCGTACCACATATACTTACCATACGACAAGATTTAGAGACGGAACAGCGATAGTTAACACTCGAAGACAAACGGTGACAAACGCTCACCCCGATATAGCGCATCGACGCACTTACACTGGCTCGTACAGTACCAGAGGTGCGTATAGACCATCGTTTTCTTCTCCGAGATACAATCCAGGTTACAGAGATTCTTGCCCATCTTGTGACCAGACGAGACAAATTTATTCTCGTTACCGTGCAATTAATCACGATCATCACAGGCAAAGGATAATCGATCGCCATCGGAAGCCACACTACGAGGACAACATAGGAAGAACTGCTGTCGAATCAACACCTGTGACGCCACTGACATTTTATACCACTTACACAGATTTTACAACCACATTGCTGAATGGATCACCCGTCGTGAAGAGCACAGAAAGAACTTACACCGACATTATATCAAATATAGTTGTTCCCACATTAGCAACTATAGCTCCAACGGGCAGTAGTCGCTCTTACAGGCTTTCTGGAAATGCCAGGTATAAACGTGAAGTGGAACCGATCGAGTCAATTGCTGATACCCCTCAGAAAAACACAACGATTTTCGGAAATGAAAATATGATTAACAGTGCAAGTTTTCAGACTGTCAACCTAAGTCCATCAGTAGGATCTACAGAAGCAGAACCTGCGAGCCATCCTCTTGGATTACTTTCTAGTATAACAAATTCAGTAATATCTAATGGGATTACTACACTTTTTACTACAAAAATTTTTGGCACATTCTTGAATGGTCTCTATGCTCATTTTGCATCAACAACTTCGACAACAGTTCCCATTGAATCTGCAAAAAGCACCGAACCTACAACTACTGACAAATCTAGCAAAACTGGTTTGGTATCCAGTCATACCTCACGAGTAACTACAAATGGCAAAACTATAGTATACACTACAAACATATATGGGACATACATTGCTGGAGTATATGCACAGAGTGCCAGAACTACATCCAACTTATTAATGCCTACTTTATCATCCTCAACACGATTAAATTTTCCTGTTCTTTCTAATGAAATAAATCCGAAACGAAGTGATATTACAACAGTGCAAAGTTTAACAGTGAAAGAGTCAGTTACACCAATAGTAAGCGTGAAAAAAGAAGTGTCGAGCACGATGCCATCATCAGTTGTAAAGATATTAAAAACGTCACACCCCATGGGGATCTTGTCGACCTCTCTTCTGAGAAGTAAAGTTAGCCCGCAAGGAACCACAGTTTATTACTCAGAAATAGTTGGCACTCTGATTAATGGAATATATGCACACGTGGGGAGAACTGCATCTAAAGTAATACCAGTTACACCGACGCACAAAGTTGGCTTGATAGCTGCAGTAACAGAAACGGAAGTGAATGATAAAACAACAATTTTGCACATCACAGAAACTCGAGGGACGTATCTGAATGGAATCTACGCTCATGTTGTAGTTAGCAGTAATCATATCCCCACTCCTACTAAAAACATCCCTATGATGACTAAAATGCCATCATCTGTAATAGAAGCATCTTATTCCGAAAATAAGTTAACAGAAGGAAAACACGAGACACCAAGTTTAGTCGGTGTTAACGTTAAAAGTCACGTAGTTGTGGAAGATAGTTTACTTTCTGACAAAATTTCACATATAACAAATTCCGAATCGTCTCACGTCAGACATAAAAGAACACCAAGATTTCAACTCTCGAAAAGACCAAGTAGAGTATTTGGAAGAAGTTCTTCGCAGAGAGCGTCAAAAACAACAGGATATCGAAGTAACAAAAGCAGAGTCTCCCCTTCTAGAGTGAGATCTACGTACAGCCCTTCATCATCATCAACTAGAAAATTGAATTTTCCTTTAAGAAGGCCAACAAGAGCTGGAAGATCTAGTGTACCTAATCAAAAATTAAGAAATAAAAAGGATGATGATATCTACGAGGCGAGTGAGGCCGTAGTTCGTTCAGTAACACCGCAATTATTACCAAGTAGAAGACCAAGACCCTTATTGCGTAGTCGTCCAAGCTTACCCATCAAACCCACTCAACCAAAACCACCACCACCAGAAACAGTTCAAAGTACAGAAACTAAATCAAGTAAGAAAACATTCACCCGAACCAGAACTTATGATTACAGTTTGCCTTCTTCCAGTAAGACACAAGAACAACAAACTCAGAGTACCGTTAAAGTAGAAAATGTTTTATTAAAAGGAAAAAGGCCTCCTAGCTTAATTCAAAGAAGAGCCAAGCAGAATATTGATGAAGATTTAGATGATTTTGATTTGTCTCTGAGAACAAGCACCAAACGCCCTACACGTCCTAATAAGAGAAGATATGGTACATCACGTGGACGTCAGCCATTTTTGCAATCATCCTTCACTACAACTAACGAGATAGGGGATTCGATTTCCTTACCACTTCCACCTTTAGGACTGTCGAGAGGAGTTAGAAAAAGGCCAACATTTGATCCTAGAACCATAAAATCTTCATCTACGATCCAGACGATCCATACAAGAACATTAAGTAGTGAAATTTTTGATATTGATCCTACAAGTAAACTCCCAGTAACTATCATGTCGTTGGTGACTACAGTCAAACAATTACCAGTCATCGTAGGGTTTCGTACGTCCACAGCAACTATAACGACTACTGTTTATGAATCGAGTATTATACTACCACACGAATATACAACTGTGGTGAATGGGGACTCAACGAAATCAATTTTTTCAACCACTACTGGAATTCCAGAATTGGGCTCCAACGATAAGGATACAATATTTACAGAAGTATTAATTACAACAGCAACTGTTTACACCACAAAATTACAACCAATCAAAATCGGTTTCGGTACCCGTACTGACACCCTTATCGACGTACAGATTATAAATACATTAACTACAAGTTACAACACTATCGGAGGGCCATCTTTAGCACAGCAATATCCATTTTTTAACTTTCCTCAACAACAATTTAATCCCTTCATGCCATTTCCTCAACAGCAGGGATACGCATTGACAACATCGGAAAATTCTTTCGTAACTACAGAAACTATTCTTTCTACTAAAGTTTTACCAATATATCGTCAAGGTAAAACGATATACAGTACAATAACATCAACATCAACTTCTGAATCTATAGTAGTAAAAACTACAACAGTACCAGTACCACAAGTACCCCAGGTTCCTCACGGTGGTGCCTTCATAATTCCCCAACCTTATTTCATTATACCTCCAGTAACGACACAAATTACGGTTTCCGTTACTGGTGCAAACGGACAAGTTATATCAGCAGTTACTACAGTGACAATACCAATCTATCCTCAAATGCCTCATGCGGGTTTTCACGGAAGATTTCCTCGAAGTGTGAGAAGTACACCTAGTGAAAATTATCAAATGACTAAAACCACAGATCCTACAAGTGTTAATGACGAAACAGAATGGACTGACGAATCACAATTTGATAATCTTTTACGTTCTGGACTGCGAGAGGTGCATCAAGAATTTATTTCTCATCCTACAGAAAATTTAAATTCGGTTCAAACTGAAGAACCAGATACAAGATGGATATTTTCATCAAAATCATTAACTGAAGGTCATGAACCGAGCGCTGTTGTTGATTATTTTGATAGTGGTGACAATTTCGATGATAACTATGAAGTGGTTCGGTTTAGAGGAAGAAAACTGCAGCAATTCTCTGAAGAAGAAGCAGTGGAAGAAGAAGAAGATGATGATGAAGACATTTTTCAATCTTCAGAGACTTTACCAAGTTCTTCATCACTTTTTCTATCCGAAACAAAGAATATAACAGAGGAAACACCTTCTGAATATTTCTCGTCTCTTGTTCCTCTTGTTTCTCTTGACTCTACTTCTCCTTCAATCCTGACTTCTTTTCAAGTTTCCGAAGTGCTAAACAGCAGTTCTGCTCCAACTGATGTCACTAGATCGGGCAGTTTTCGCAAAATTGTGACTGTTAAACGTGGAAAACATCAAAGTAATTTTACTCGAAGAATCAAAATAACACGAGCGTTTTCTCCAACAGTAGGTCCAACTGAAAGTATACCAACAAGACGAAGAGGTGTCGTTCGTAGGCTAAGACCAGGTACTGGTTACCGTGGTCAAAGAAGGCCTATATACATAAGAAAACACAGGCCTACAAAACTGCCAGAAACTACCCCGTTAGAGGAGGAATTGACATCAGTAGATTACAATTACACAACGGAGCAGGATGATGATTTGACAACAGAACCAACCACTGAAATGATTTCAACCGAGGCACAACCAACTACCAAAAGTCCTGCGGTTAGAATAGTAAAGCTCAGAAGGCCTGCAGGTAAAAACTTTACGGGTAGGAGTAGAATAGTTGTTACCAGAAAATCGACAAGAAAGCCAGTTGAGGAAAGTGTTAGTTTGGTTACATTTGATGATGACGATGATAATGATGATGATGTGATCAGTGTTCCAGATAACGAAGAGAAAAACTCGACGGAGAATCGTTTGCAGCTTCCTATCACTTATTACACCACTTATACATATTTCACAACAGTACTTAATGGACCCATTACTTCATATTTGAGTCGCGAATCAGTCGTGTCAAATGTCGCTACACAGACTTTAGATGATATACTGGTCAGTGTTATCAAAACAAACGGAGGATTTTCTACTCAAACAAACTCATTCATCCCCCTTGGCTCAAAAACTCATGGAACAACTACAACAGTTGTAAATTTTGCGTCACGTTTACAAATCTTCAACCGTGAACTATCTGGAGAAAGTGAGAGTAAGCCCGAGACTGAAACTGAAAGCCTTCCATTACCTTCATCATCACAGGAGAATGAGCAGAGAACTATGGACATATATGAACTAGCCACATTGCCAAAGACTTTTTACACTTTGCTAACTCATTACTACACATTTTACGATGGTTTATCCGTCCGCCATTCGAAAAGAGAAGAAACAGTTTCTGATATAGCAACGGATCCAGCAACATTCTTGCAAAACACGTATACGAGTAGCATAGACGAGAATGGTTACCTTACAGCCCTACCCGAAACTAAATTGTTAAATTTAGGATCTACTGATATCCTTGGTACAATCACTCAAGTCAATTTGGGCTTGAAAACAATTGTGCACTTTGATCAACTTGCCAACGTCGCTGTTTCGGGAGATAGCGAAAACGTGCAACCGACTCAGACTCTAACGTCACAATACAGCCAGCTACCCTATGATAATAGATTGGATCCAACAGAGCCTTTCGCTGACGATCAGCAGTTAATTGCTGAAATTGTGCCATTAGAACCGTCGTACGTTTCTTCTGGACAGCCAGATCGAGCTTTCTTCGACATCACACCAGTCGTTCCTGGAGTTAGTAATGTTCCACCTAGACGTAAAAGTGTTCGAATTATCAGCTCTTTAGTTCAGAAACCCTTAGGTCGATTTAGAAGTAGAGCGTTTCCGTCAAGACCTGGTGTCCGGGTCCGAGTTCGTCCCGCGCTCTCTAGGAGACCCGAAAAAGTGGAAATTTCTTCAAATCTAGATGATCCTGAAGTTCAACCTTCATTCGTTCCTAATCAGCCAAACGTCTACTCTTCGGAACCATATTTACCTTTAGTTGAAAGCTCGTTTAACGATTTCTCTTCGATTTTTGGACTTCCTAGTCTAGCTGAGGACGTAGCATTTGTGGATGTTTCTTCTGATTCTGCTTCCCCAGATGCATATTCTAGCGATTTATTAGAAGATTCCCCAGATTATAATGAAGATCTTCCCGTTCAGCCAACGCCTGTTTTGGAGTTAAATAACGAAGATAAAACAAGTGAAACAGAAACAGATTCAATTCCCAGTTCTTCTGAAGAATCACCAAAGAGTGCAACAGGAAAACGCATCCGAATTATTTTAAGAAAAACACTGACTTCTTCTACAGAAGAAGATTCTTCCACTTTATCATCCGAACAGTTAAAGACCAAACCAAGATTTATTGTTGTCACTAAAACTGGTTTGCAGGGTGGAGTGCGCCCAAGCAATAATAGATTAGTAGTTACACGGCGAATTAGACCTGGCATAAGGACTAAAACTCTTATCAGACCAACCATCACGCAAGAAGATCACACGACAAAAGATTTAGCAACCAGCTCGATAATAATTTCACCAAGTGTGACAATTTCTCCACAAAAATCCAGCCGAACGGAGGCAGTTACCTACTTTACTACAACAACCTTCACGGTTCCAGTTACTGTGGGCGATCAAACATTTTTAAGGACCCTCGAGAAGACTAACTCAAGAGTAGTAACCGAAGTATTTGGTAAGTTGCTATTTTATTCTCATCAAGAATTTCTCACTAAACAGATAATAATTATTCGATTTGCCGTAGCACTAGATACATCTTCGAGCCTTCCTGTTTCGGATATTCCATCGAGAGCAGTACCAACTTATGAGATCCTCCTCAAGCCTTCTATTACTGTCACGGATACTCAATTAACTCAAAGTAGTATTATAGGAATTACCAGTCTACAGGGCGGTCCAGACGGTACAACGACTCACATCGTAACTTCAGGTAAGAAAATGCATTAGAAACAAATACGACTTTAAAACACAAAGCATTCATTTTTGGTTTATTTACCAGAGGACAACGGCCACATCGTGACTTCAATCTTCTATCCTGGTCTAGGAAGTTCGATTGCAGGAACGAAGGTCATTAGAACGAATCAGGAAGGTACAGGATTTACTTCCTTCTACGGAGTCATTCCGGAAAGTGTTCTCGTATCGGGTATGTAATAGATTTCAAACATTTTAACAAATAATTTTATGCATATTTTAAAATTTATATTTATTTTTTCAGCGTCTCCAAGTTTCAGCGCTGAAATTCCATCCTCCACTCATATTACTAATCCTCAACCAGTAGGAGGACAAGTTAGTATTGGAGGAAAACTAAATTTAGTTACTAGGGTCTCTAATGGAGTGACTTTGATCGTTGCTAGCGAAAGAGATGGCATTACAACGAACACGCTCCTTCCGGATCCTACTCCTACGCTTACTTTCCAACCAACGTTATTAACGGATGCAGTTTTAATGAAAGATATTCCTAAAGAGACTGTTACTTACAGTACAAAAACTTTCCTCACAACCTATACCTTTTTTACAACATTCTTCTCGGATAACGAGCCTATCGTTACTAGTTCTGAACAGGTTATCACTAATCTTTTTACAGCCCCTGTTACAGTTACGCTACCCCTTTCTAGTAGTATCTCGATATTACCTCGACCCGATATAAATGCTCAAGCTGCTGAAATGGTTACTTTATTCGAAACAAAAGAGAGAGTCGTTCCGAGTACACGTTACAGCACGTCTACATTTTACGCTACTTTATTCACTGGACAAGGTTCATTTGTGACTCCAGTCGAAGAAGTGCATTCTGACGTGGTTCCAGTTACTGAAACATATACCGTAACACGAACAATTGCAAAACCTTTACAGCCTTCCATATCTCGCCTTACTTCCATAGAAGATAGGATAAGCGCCGCTGCCATTTCACCGGTGACGACAACGACAACACTGTTTACCACTTTTACAAAGTTCCTCACTCAGTTAATAGGAACGAATGCAATTGTCAAGAGCACAGAAGAAATTACATCAAGTGTTTTAACGCTCACTTTTCCTCAAGCTATTTCACCAACTTCTGCAATCTCAACAATACCTTTACAGACTTCTATTACTCGCCTTACTTCCTCAGAAGAGAGGATAAGCTCAGCTCCTAATTCCCCGGTGACTACAACAACCACACTCTTTACCACTTTTACAAAGTTCCTCACTCAATTAATAGGAACGAATGCAATTGTCAAGACAACAGAAGAAATTACATCAAGTGTTTTAACGCTCACTTTTCCTCAAGCCGTTTCTCCAACTTCTGCAATTTCAACTATACGAGAAACACAGCTTCCAATTCCGGTACCAGTTTTCACTACCAGAACAAAATTCTTGACTACTACGAATTACATAACATTTTTCGTAAATGATCAAACAACATTGTCTCCTATTGAAGACGTAGTACCCGTTGTAATTACCGAAAGAATAGATCAAGCGGGCAGCAAAACGATAGACACGAAATTCGCAGTAAAAACAGAAAAGACTACCCCTCCTCAAACTCCCACTGTTGCATTAATTCCTTCCGTCAAGACATTTTACACAACGTACACCTTTTTTACAACACTACTTCGAGACAACATCCCCACTATCATCACTCAGGAAACTGTTTCTACATCTTTCGCTACTCAATTTGTACCTAAATCTTCGACTTCTGAAATCTCAAAACACTCTTCATCACCGGATCTATCTACTTTGACATTTTTTACAACGCTTTTCAATGGAAACGAAAAGACAGTGATCTCGAGCGTAACTGTCTTGTCTGACTTGAAACCATCCACAGAAACAACTCCAACTAAAGATATTCTTACTCTTATCACTACGTACACCTTCTCGACAACTCTCTTACAAGGTACGGACACAGTGTTGAAATCTAGCGAAAGTGTCTTGATTCAAGTTAAAACTCATTCTCAAGAAAATATTGTGCCAACTATCAGCGAAACCAAATCTATTTCCCCAACTTCTGTAATCTCAACGATAGTTATACCAACTATAATTGAGAGTAGTAGCAGTTTCGAAAGCGATACTTTATCAAGCAGTTTCTTCGTTAAAGAGGAACCTAGCCTGCAAAATATCCAAAATAAAGCAACTCCAGAAATCATAGAAATTAAAACAATAACATCAACTGAAAATAGTATTTCAGTAGCAACAGAAACTAATCCTTTATTAGCAGGAACTTCTACTACAGTCAATGGTTCGACTATAGTTTTCTTCTCTGAAATTCATTCTGAATCCCCACCAACTCTTACCATCTCTTCTGATGACGTTGTTCTCACAGATGCATCGAGTACAGTAACAGATTCTGGAGAAATAGCGAGTACTTCTGATATTGCTGTAGAATCGTCAAGTGTTGTAACAGATGAGTCAAGTGTTGTAACAGATGAGTCAACAATGATTATTGAAATCTCAAGTAGCTTACTATCTCCATCGCCACTTTTCGATGAAACACAAAATATAACGGAACCGTTGACTTCGACAGTTGTATTATCCGAAGAGACAGAATTCGTTGGTGCTGATAATGTTACTACCACGGTCCAATCCAATGGTACGTTGGTATTGATAACAGGAACAGATGGTGCAGTAACACGTTTGACAGAGCTTCCTCTTCCGATATCTCCTTCGAGTATCGAAACACTAACAATCACAGAAACTGCTACTAGACCGGGTCCTGTTTTTGAATTAACTGATTTAATATCAGGTAATTCTAACATTGCAGCTAACATCGGAGAAGCCATTAAAGGAATACTAAATAAATTTGCAAAGAATAATACAGTTGCACCTCAAGGTAGTGCTATTCCATTAGAAAACAGAGAAAAGCCACCATTACCTCCGAGTGATGGCATAACAGTGAGCAATGCTGAAGAACCCACTTATATTCCAATAGGAGCATTGGGTCGAAGTACAGAAGAAAAACACCTTGTTCCAATTCTTCGACCGTCGGTCGTGGCCGGAAGTGGTCCTATTGGTAGGATACCAGGAAATGATGTTACTATTATTGAAAATACGCATACCCCAGTAACTCTATTCACAGGTCTAATCATTCCCGGCTCGGAATATAAGGATCCCATTCCAATACAACCGAAACCTGAAGAAAGTCTTGAAGTTCCTAAGATTATTACAGACGAAACAATATTTATTCTACCTACGAAAACTGAAATTATAAGTCCAGCAACGAACAGAGATGACGTAGCACCCGTAGATTCGGAAACAACAGTAATTACAGGAGAAGAAACCACGTTTATTGAACCCATCATTCACGGAACATACCAGAACTCTAACTTACAACCGTCTTCAAAGGAATCTTCCACTGTTAGCGTTAAAACAATCTTCTTCGATACTAAACCGTCGATATCTGTCATAAATTCTATTCCAACTTTCATCACACCAATTTTACCCATATCCATACATTCTCCAGATATCACAACCACTGAGGGATCTTCCATAAAAACTGCAAAATCGGAAGAAATCACTACGATCATCATTGAAGATTCAGCAACATCGAAAGAGCCAAGTGTCACTAAAGCTTCAGAAGAAAGTAAAGCTACTGCACCTATTTCTACTATAACTGATACTTCTACCACAATTTTCTTTGAAATCCCACAACCGAAAAAAGAATCCGAGATCACTCGTTACGTCACCAGTGTGGAGTCTACAAATCGTGTCGTCACGTTGACTACCACCACGATTTATTACACAAGAGAGAGTCCGTTAACTATATCTTCTATTTTGACGACAACGGTACCTCCCAGGACTTTTGTATCCACTATTATAGGTACTAAAACCATCTTAGGAACCTTGACAGAGTCGACAGAGTCGACAGTTTCAGTCAGTAAGAGCAGTAACATTGTCACCACCTCGGCATCAGATATTACGATCAAAGCAACGACTCAAGCACCTACACCAACTATAAAAACTTTTGTAGCACCGACTAGACAAGTCACTCCAGCGGTTGCAACAACAGTAAACAGGATCCGACCTATATTATTAGGAAACAGAACTTCATCCCGTCCAAAATATCCATTTACCTTCCCAACTACCACTAGGCCTACGGGAACCACCAAAAGATTTAAGTTGCAATTCAAGCCACCAGCTAGACCTACAGAAGTTACATCTCCCAGACCAAGTGGACCAAAAGCCATACTGAAGTTCCCAACACCTAAAACCACCACACCACCACCTCCTACTAGAGCAACACCACCTACAACACGCAAACCTTTTAAAAAGAAGCCGGGACAGAAAGTAAAACACGATGAATGTTATCCAGAATGTAGACCAGAAATTAAGGAAATGTGCAAGAAGGTCAGAGGTGAATGGAAGTGTGTCTGCAGGCCAGGATTTGCTAAGAAGAAAGGAAGTAGAATATGTGAAGGTAAGTATCATAAATTTAAAATGAACTTAAATTTTATATTTTAAACACACTTATTCATTTCAGAGAGTCAACAGTTCATGTTACTATTGCGCGTTGTTAAAGTCAACAATGAAACTGCAAATTACAAAAAGGAATTCAACAACACCCTTTCTAAGGAGTACAAACAGTTTGTGGGAATCGCCAAAAAAGCGGTGAGTATTTAACATTATAAAAAGTATATTATTAATCAGTACAGTATACTGATGTACAATACATCTTTGTGGCAGCTGGACGATGCTTACAACGTTACTGACATTAGTACCAATTTCATCGGCGCTGATGTCATCTCTATCAAAGATGGCTCCAAGCCCGAAGGAAGATCCGTACCAGAAGATGGACTGTTGGTCAATTATACAATTCAAATGACTCGAAATTCCCCTGCAGATGAAAAATTACTGAGACAACAACTGGAACATTCTCTTCGTTTGACCAACTTTAGTATAGGTGGAAGCGAGCTCTACTCCAGCGCCATCATCGAAAATATAAGAGGTATGCCTTAAAATTCCGATCATGCGTTAAGAAAATCGATAGTGTCACACGATTTCTCTTTTTATGACACACAAGTTAAGCCCTATTTACTTAATTTCATCACTTATGTGTGACCTATAAAGTTGCAAGTAATTACCTTCTTATTAATAAACTTGCGAAATATAAGGCAAGAAAAGTGACATCAAGTGTAAATATGCATTTAGAAACTATCTACAAACTTCTTTTTAAAATTATTCTGTATTGCAGATCTGGACGAATGTTCCGATTCGGAGTACAACGACTGTTCTGGTAGCGCCATTTGCATAAATAAAAGAGGATCTTATGAATGCAAATGCAAAGAAGGTTACGAAGATCAGGATCTGAAGTTTCCTGGTAGAATATGTTCAGGTAATTATAAATACGTTGCGTTGGAATTTTTCGGAATCCACAGTGAACATGCAGGAAAATATCCATTGATATAATTAAGAAATAGAACTAAAAATTGGGTTAAGGTGTTAATAGTGTTATGTCCTATTTTAAATATATATCAAATCATGTGGAAATTTACGGTTTTTGATACGTAATACACAATGATGATGAGATGATGATGATGATGATATTCGAACATAGATGATAATTGAATATAAAATAATGACATTTTCTTGTGTCATGATTCTGTATGAGTACAGTGACCATATTTTTTGGGGGAAAATAAAGGACATATCGATGAAAATCAAAAAATACCTTATAAAATTCATAAGTTTATAACATTTATTACGAAAATAGTAGCATACAACAATGCATACATTAAAATTTTAAACAATCTGAATTATTACACATACACACATTGTAAAAATTTAAACAACATTAATTTTGATACTTTTCAGTAGAATTAATTTTTTTATATAGCGCCGTTTTACGCTTTAAAGTCATAAAATTCCATACAGTTCATTTGAAAGTTGTATTTGATGGAAATACATGCTTCTAATGTGCTTACTTTTAAGTCAGTTTTTTTATTCGTCCACATATTATTCACCAATGAAAATATTCGTTCGATGGGGGCATTAGATCCAGGGAGACAAAGAAAATTCTACGATTTTAGTTTTTACAAATGTTTTTGAAAACAATTTCTTTTGCTGTAAAATGTTCAAAAATCTCAATCCACCTTTGATGGCAGGGCTGGTTATTCTGTCGCCATTCGTCGATCTTTTCGTTTGTGACATATTTTTTTACACATGAAACTTCATCAAATAATTCACCATCGAGTATATTTTACGGACCAATGATTCGAAATAAAGATATAGCTTTCCTCAACTTTCGCCCACAAAGGGACTTCGCATAATGTGACCCATTCAAACATCTTTATTTCAATAAAAAACATGCCCCAATTATTTAGATAATCTATGCACATTTGATAAAATGTGTACACAGCATCATTGCATTTTTTGGCTTGTATATTTTTTGATTTTTCTAATGCTAAAACCACTTTTCTAATAACAATAGGAAGAAACCCCTCATTTTTTCTTTCAAGTAACTTTAGCTTTAATTAACAAGTGTATCGTGCACCAACTAGAGAGTTAAAAAACTATCACAAAAATCCCCATAAGAGTGTCCACCACCCCTTGGTACTGTCAGTGGGCCGTTTGGTTGGCGACACACTGCACTACTGCGCTCTATGTAACAATGCAACACTGGTCGTGATGGCGTATACAAAACTAACTTGTTCAATATACTATTAAAAAAATTTTTTTAAACTTTGTGTCAACTTTACAAAATAAAGGACAAAATGCCTATTTTAGAAAATAAATAAAGTTAAAGGACAGAGCAGTGAAATAAAGGACTGTCCTCTTAAATAAAGGACGTATGGTCACTGTATGTATGAGTCATACAAGATGAGTTTTAGTAAATTATATTTCATTTCTATAATATTTAATCTTAAAAGTTGATTCATTTGCATATAAAGAAGAATCAGGCTCTAAAAGATGATAAAATAATCTTCATTCATCCATCGAATATCTAATATGAGATGAATTTACCATTGTTTATTATTCCTTTTGGGCTATTTGCGGCTTGTGAAGGGCACTAAGAGGATATCACAATGAGTGGACTTGGTAGTCAGGGACGTGTCCCCTCATTGTGAGGTCCAGATTCGATTCCGTATCACCAAAGCGATCGGCTGACCATAACTTTTTCGGTCATCTCTTTGATGAGACGCGAGTTCGTGCCTCACGAACGTGCCTCACATTTCTTCATGTGTCTAGCAACTAAATTAGTACCTAAATGAGGATGCCTCCCGGGAGGCATACTTCGCCTTGTTAGACTGACAAATTGTTGCGTTGCCTTACTCCATCTATAAAAAAAAATCAATCAACTAGGCCTAAATCTAGTAAAAAAGAATAAAAGATGATAATTATATTAAAATTTATAACTCATTATCAGAAATAAAATTATTAATTTAAATATTTCTAAACGTTCTTCAGGTGAAATTAAGAATTGTGATTATTGCGGTGGTCGTGGAGATTGTATCATGACAGATGACGATGAGAAGATTTGCAGGTAAGATTAAATTTCAAGATGAGGTAGAAAGTTCAAAATTAAAATTAAATTTCAAATGTATTCATTAATCAAACACTAATTTCAGGTGCCACAGAATGTATTTAGGTAAACAATGCGAGATTAATGGACTCGGTAAGTGAAAAAAAATTGTTTAACTATAATTATTTCCGATATGTATTAAAATTAACTTTTGTATCCATAGTTATTGCTATTGCTCTACCTATCGGTTTGGCATTCTTGATTCTTCTGGCATTCGGTCTTCTTTGCTGCTGCCGTCGAATCAGGAGACAGAAGAAACAGAAAGCCAAATCTGGCAATATGTTCCGTGGTATTGTGAGTCCACTAGCTGGAACTCTAGATAAAAAGGCCATGATAATGGATACGTCTAGCGAAAGCAGTGGAGAGCATCTACCTAGAGTGGGGCAAGGTTTCGACGGCTTTGCTGTAAGTATTAAATTGTTTCCTCATCGATTTTCAAGCGCACATCTAATTTCTTAATCCAAACAGAATGAAAACGGCAAAAGGAGTAGCAAAAAGAGCGATTTAAGCATGGATCGTAGCTTTTCGACTGGCTTTAGTGTTCCTTCTGTGATGATACCAAGAGCACGTCATCATCGAAGTCATAAACAGGTAATCCAAGACTCATTCCATGACTACGATTGGTAGATTTCTGGACGGAAACTGTTTCTCACTAACCAATCGGAAAAACGGTACTTCCTGTGAATTTTTCCTACCGCACATCTGTGATTACTAAAGATTTTACATTATTATTTTTTTATATATATATATTTAATACAAATCTTATTTAATAAACAAAAAACTAAAATATTGTTTAAAACTGAAACTGTACTTCTGATGTACTTTTATACACTAAACTTGTAATAAAGATGATCTCGTCTTTTTATCTGAGTCTTTCTCTTTCAATGTTTCTTAACTTGTCTTAAAGATATCGTTGTAAAAACAGAACTTAAATGAAACTAAAACAGAAATTAAACTCGAGAAAATTTTCGTGAGAAATTACTGTATTGGCGGGTTTCTCTTGACTTAAATTATCTTCTATATACACAGTTTCCAATCTCAACACTTTTAACATCACCAATGTTTTTCCTTTAACATTTATCTTGCCAGTTAGGAAAATTAAGTGCATCTTACTCTTCCTGAATTTTTGTAAGATGATTTCCGAAACGGTGTCGGTAGACTATGGCATTTGGAAATCCTATATGACACATTACAATTTTAGGGAAGTTAAACAATTATTACGAAGTATTATATTATAAAGTTCAATTATACATTCCTTACTTAAACATTTCTTTGTAAAAATCTTTACATTCTACCCTTGTGAATACATTAATCACGTTGTACACTCTGGATGAACTCTATACTGTACTGCATGAATTGGTTGGTTTTCTACTGTGAAAAAGTTATGGGCTGTTTCTGCCTTTTTATATGCACAAACAACAACTTTTCCGCCCTTCTGGTACGTTAAACATTAAGATCCGATTTAACAGTCAGGTTTACTCTTTAAATCGAAGGTTATCTTCTCGACAGACTGGTCCTGCAAGTGATAGCGGCTTGCAATCTAAGAAACCACCTGTTCTGGATAATAACATGGCAGAAAGCCGATTGCTGAATATTCTAGAAGGTTCAGCACATGTAAGTACTTATAACTTATCTGTTTTTTTTAATCATTGAACGATACTAATTAAATAAATACCAACCAATTGCAACTTTACAATTCAAGCAGGCAAGAGAGTTACGAAATATGAAAGAAAAAAGCAGTTTTGCATCTCTGCCTAATCGTGGTAGGATGAAGAAGAGAAGAGAAAGTGACTCCAGCGATAACGTGAGTGTGAGGTTGCACAGATTACCAGGAATTGCAGATTTGAGCCAGAAATCTGAAATGAGACACAGGCATAAACATGACGTTAGTAAATGTTCATATATTAGAATTATAAGAAATAAATTTAAGCTATAAAAAATTTTTGAAATTTTACAGGGTTACATGGATAGATCACGACCTAACAGCCGGCAGACTGAAGCAAGAAGTTCGGTTTTGGGGATGAATGGCACAGATGATTACAGTTCGCAACTTAGCGAACGTGTTAGAAAATTTTCTCACGAATTCGACAGTAGAACTCGAATATCTCCGATGTCGGATGATCAATCTATAGATCGATCCGGATTTAAGCACTTGCAATCCGAAAGAAGCGTCAGTAGGTCAATATTGGAGGGTGCAGAAGCTCGAAATAGGTATGATTTTAAATTTAGAAGTGTTATAATTATGCTAAATTAAATTGTATATATAATATTGACTTTGTGCAGAAGTTCGTCAGAAGCAGGAAGATCCTACGACGAAACAACAGTTCAACCATCTGTTAAACGATACAGCGTGGCATCAGATTATCATCATTCAAGCTCTAAAGGAAAATCGTCAAGAATCTTACCTACAGATGTAAGTATATTGTTGAAGAACACTATTGGTATGGAAGCATGAATAATTTAGTCAGTAAAGCAAGAGAGTTTTTAAAACTCTTTCTGCCTTGCAGGCACTAAGAGGACCTTTTTTAGCAAGTCCATTATGGGTTCTACCAAGCCCAAAATGGGGCGAATGGGTAATGAGGGACTAAGTTCGACATATCCGGATAGCCCATTCCTGAAAACTTCCTCGGTTTTTATATAACTACTCGACGGCTGTCTAAAATATGTCTGGTACACTGAAATGCTGCACTGAAATGCTATTGTTTTATAAACCCTGTCCCTAGCCACACAGCCCGACCACACTCTCCCACCACACAGCCATTATATGTCTGACGAACCCCTGATGGACATAGAAAAAAGTCCTCTTGGTGCCTCAATGCATAAATTAGTCACTGATTAAAGTTCTTATAGGATTTCGGAACCGATAGAGACGAAGCTGTTACTGATGTAAGCTTCTCCACTACAGCAATAACCAATGCAAGAAAATCTGAAAGAACCGACCTTGTAAGTATATCAGTAACTCAATTATAGCTATAACATTGTATTATTAAATCAATATTATCATCTCTGAACGTTTTTCAGGACAGCGAAAGAATATCAGATAGTAGTTTCTTCTCCTTTGTTTTACCCAAAGTACATTATGGAGGAAAGGTAAAGAATTTACAAACAGTAAATATGAACTTCTTAACTACTTATTAATTCAATTTTGACATATTTTTAGAAATCAAAAAACGCTCCAAATCGTCAGAACAGAGAACAAGGGCGAAATTATTACTGTTACGATCAACACGTGTCTCTAGAAGATGAACGATCTTAACGAGAACATAAAAATTGAAGTGCCATTATTATTAATAATGAGACTATAGAGAAAAACGCCATCAATGTATGGCTACAGGTCCGTGTACCTGTACAACATATAAGCCTATATATCAACTAATATTGTAAACATTGATCGCGTGTTCAAGTATTTAGGCTTCTATACTTAATAAAAGCATAATTTAACGCCATTTTTTGAGCGAAATGAGATGTAAACGATTATAGAATGATGAGTTGTATCTTCCCATATGAAGAGATATAGTAATATTAGTAGTAATATCAATAATAATAATCAAAAAAAAAGTTCTTTAATACTGTACTTGCTAGTCATTTTTATGTTTGTTTTGGCTAATTCGATTTTAATTTTGTTTCCGTGTAAATAATAGGTTCTTCCATATTCGACTTTCAAAATTATTAACAAAAACATAAAAAAATTGTGAACGTTTTCATTGATTATGCGATATAAATATATGTTATGTTAATAAAAACATGTATTTTTTTATTATTACGAAATTAAAATATTAATTGAAAAAAAATTAGTTTTTTTTCCGAAAAAGAAATAAAAAATTATTCGCCGGCAACACTGAAATAAATCAAATTTGATCGGTTTTATTCATTTTGAAAATTTGAAATGTATCCAATCAGGAATGTTTTTAAATTTAAATAAGCCAATCAGATTCATACAATTTTGAATTTTATTTAAATTTATTCAAACTTGGCTAATGTTAGACTATGGTGAAGAAATGACAGAATTAATACCGAAATAATCCATTCATTTTATCTAAAGATTTTCGAAAAATTGTTCACTTCAGTTTTTTCGCAATCTATCAAGGGAAAGGATGTATTTCGGGAGTTTCTGTGGGAAATTTGGTCCTATTTAGGTGTTAGACCCGTAAAAACAATCCGAAAAACCACGTGGCCTGCGTTCAGGAGTTTTATCCACTTGGCCACTTGTGAGCGCCTTATATATAGAGTGTATTATAAGAGGAATCATATGTAATTGGAAACCACTGAAATAACCTATTTAGAAGGTTTGGCCAAGTTTATAATGGGCGATAGGGTAATGAGGGACGAGGCCCGACATAACTGAAAATTTCCTGCGGGTTTTTCGACCGTCCGGATTCAATCCGGATAATAGACTGACTCATTAACCGTCTCGGCCATTTGGTCGGCTTATCGTCTTAGATATGGTTTCCTATTATAGGGAGAGTCGTTTGTAATCGGATGTTTGTAGCATTTATATGAAGTCTACATGAATTTACAGGAGTATTGCTAAATATTCAATTATCCTCCATATTATGTTGCGTAAAGTGGGATGAATTAATATACGTGGTATATACAAGCTAAGTCAAAAGCTTGTGGTACAAACTTTTAGGAGAGGCAGAGAACATAAAATGAAACCATACTCACACAGGAAAGTATAATCCTAACGCCATCCTAATGTGCTACAGGCCTAATAAAGATTTTTTCATCATTTATTGTCGTTATTATTGTATATTAGTGTATCTTAACGCGTCATTCTAATGCGCTAGAGTCTAGCGTATTAGAATGACGTTTCCGATCACACATTCCTATGTGAATACCATTTATTTTATGTTCTCTTTCTTTCCTAAAAGTTTGAACTCCGAGTTTTAAACCACCCTGTATATTATTACAGATAACTGGATAAAATAGCAACGTGCATTGAACTAATATCGAGTTTGTAAGGATCAGCCAGCACACAAAGACACAATCAACTCGAATTTATTTATTCAATCCTTTAGATAAAAAGACTTTTCGAACCTTGGACCTCTTATGTATTATACATTATATAATTAAAATTTTATGACAATATACTTACATAAATGCCAGCCATTAATAAGATTCGTGATGGTCTTTGTGTGATGGCTAGTTTTTGTAAACTCAATATTAGTTGTTCCCGTTACTTTATTAAAAATAACGGTATTAAAGATAGCACGAGTCTGAGAAATATAAACATAAGCAGACTTACGAGTTATTGTTATACAGTGTGTTTATCGTCCATTATAAGTTAATATTACATTTAACATGAAATTGTTGTACAGTGTTATTATCAAGTGTAACCGATCATTTCAATTGGATATAGTAAAAGGCAACGTAACACTTGAGGACTTTTCTATGTTAAACTGGCCCCTATTTAGATGTTAGACACGTGAAGAAAACACGGAAAACTCCAGGCGACCGGCTCGTTGGTGAGGTACAAACCCGGAAACAACAACCAGAGTTTAATAATTTCACACACTTGGGCAACCGGTGAGCTCGATCGTTAGGTTTTTAAATACGATTGTAAGTTCGAAACTTGCCGTATTTATATATTAGCCTGTAATTTTAAGATATGTTTATATATTACGAGAATATGGTATGATCCTGCATCTGTGAATATGGTATGATCCTGCATCTGTGATTGATTCAGGTTCGAATTTGTATCGGGTCTCCAGAAATTTTAACTGATAGTTCGATATGGATGCACGAAATGTTAAAGAATGTGAACTTCGCACTGTGTTCCTGTCAATTCCAAAGGGACGTTACTTCTTTCCGCGCTCCTCCATGTTTTGTAGCACAGAAGGCTTGTACCGTTTTTTTCTGTATTTGTTCATATATTAAACACAGCTTTTTGGTAAATGAACGTACCACTGTACATTCTTTCTTCACTTTTAACACGGAAGGCCTTTTTCCTGCCCATTAAGTTAAAATAGATAGGAAGAAGCCTTCTTAGTGCTGTTAGAAGAGATAACGCAGGGCTCTTCTTATTTAGAAACGAAATAACAAACATGACTGCCCAGGGAGATAAGGACTTGCTTTGGCAGGGAGAACTCATGATGGAGGTTCTGTTATAAGATCGAAATTTGTTGGGTGACCCAAAATATTATGGTGGTCCTAATCGAAAAATTTTACATTAAATCATTGATTAAAATATTTGAAAATGTACACATTTTAGTATATTAAGAGTGTCGTGTCAACAGAACGAAATTTAAATTACGCTTTTAATAGATAAAGTTTAAAAAAAATCATCTTAAAATAAAAGCATTGAATTTCTATATGTTTTTATACTCGTTCTTATATGAATTATTCATTATAAGTTTTTTTAATACTAACTGACGACGAAAGTTTAAACACAATTACCTATCTGTTTAAGGGAGTTGCCTCTTCGTGTTACCTAAATAAAAAAACATCATGGTTACTATCGATGACCTCTATCTATTCATCAAATCTCGACCTAATCTCAATTCCAACCACTGCGATAATTTATTTGAGACACAAATTATATTATATATCTTAGAGAATATAATTAACTTATAATATATATTGTATACGTAAATTATATAGTAAGAAAGTACAATGTGGAGTACAATATTAGCCTGCTTTCCCATAGACTTTTACGCGATGGATTTACTAATAAATGCCACAATACTAAAATGTCACACAGTACTATGCAGTACATTATTATTTTATAGAAATGCAGAAAAGTTTTTCGTATTAGAAAAGTTAGCTTCCTTTAAACTTGTAAATGACGTGGAAAAGCTCCATGACAAATTTTCATCACATAGTGAAGCCTCCATTAAGGGTCCTCACCGCGAACCGAAATCACGAATACTTCCTATTCCCTCTCTGAGGAATCTTGTTTTCTCTTCTACCTTCTTCTTTCTCCACTTATTCCGGAGTACAGTCATGATTTGTCACGTGTAGATTGACTTTACATCCCTCTTGCAAACAGTCTCACTCATTCTTTTCCGAAGGTACTGTACATCATTAGTAACTTTTAATTAAAACTCTATAAAATTGTTGTAACGAATCATTAATATAATTACATCGTCTTAAATTAAATTAAATGTTTATATGTAATACTGTGCAAATACTTTGAGGTATATACGACATTACCGCCATCTGTTGACGTAAATAATCCTTGTCTTCAGGAGGAAATGTTTCAAAGCCAGTTCAGCCTTTCGTAGCTTTTAGTGAGGCCTGATAAAATGTAAAATAACATAATGTAGAAATAAATATTTGAACGTCTGTTTATTTTTACTGTTCAAATAAATTAATAATAATAATAAATGTTTCTAAATATATCAGCATGCTTTCTTTTATTCGTGGTAAATACATACAATTAACAAGCTTGCAAAACGGCATGCCTTATCTTTCTGAAATGGATTGTGGTCTTCTGATTAAAACAGGTTGACAAGAGAAATTCTGTCCTTAAATTTAAACCCCAGAACAAAACCATAGAAAACACTTGTTCTCTATGTGCAACTACAAAAACCCGCGTGTAGATTCACGTTGCAAACCCTTTACTAAAGACAATAACGTGTTATCTTATGGGCAAAAAGGGCAATTACCATAAAAGTTTGGTTCAGGGCTTCCACCTACAGGGAGCCCCAAACCAGTCTTTTATGAAAAAATATTTTCTCGAAGAAAAATGTCTGAAGTCGAACACTATATGAGGCCCTTTAATTTAAATTCGTATGGGCCCAATGAAGCTATAATGCACCACTGACTAAAAACCCATCATTAGCAACTTTTAAATAAAATCAATAAACAGGAAAGCCTGTAATTAACCTTATAGCAAATCATTAACATAATTATGCTTCATGCAGAGTTATTACATGTTTACAACGTGTTAACTTCGCGTGCGTTTTCATGTCAGAATGCGACATTACCGCCATCTATCGACGTCTTGAGTTATTAATTATAACAACTGAAATAAAGTAATATATTATTTTTAACAATTACAATGGGTTTTAACTAATTATTTTAATTGATGAATATAAAACATAATAAACAAATTTTTCTAGGTAAAGAAGTACAAAATTCACAGAAAAATGCGCCATTGTAAATTAATCATTAAAAAAACAGTAAAAATCACTAAGAAACATCAATGATGCTAATTTTAAATAATTATTCGAATAATACTGAAAAAAATTAGTAATTGTCACTCGTATCACACTGCTCTCTGAAAAAAATCTGCAAATTGCCGCTAGACACGACACATCAATTAAGAACGAATGACTATGCTGTTTTATTCTGTGGGCTGTGGCCAAACTTAGGTCACAAACAGATTTCAGCGCTCGAAATGATAGAAATTTATATTAGGCCACTTTTTTAAAAGTTTTTTCCCTTCCTGTGAGCATTAAGAGGGTCTCTTTTAAACAGGCCCATTATGGATTCGGCCAAACTCACAACGGGTGATGAGGGAAGGGCCCTGACATATCCGAATGGACCACCCTCGAAAAATTCCTGGGGATTTATCGATTCCAGATTCAGCAGAGCGGTAGGCTGCCAACTTAACCACTCGGCCATCCGACCATCGAAACTAGTGGTATTTACCACGTCTTTTTTAATTATCTGCAATTAATTAACAGAGATTAAAACAAGATTAAAATAGTTCATATTATTTCGCCTATTTAACATTAAATTAATTAACAATGCATTTCGGATTGGTAATTAGGCTCACAGCTTCAGTGTGTAAGATTGTTGTCTACAATATCACAAACAAATGGTTAATTCGTGTTAATATACTTTTGTTATCTAGAACGATGACTAGTACACAATTTGTACACATTCTAATGGTGCAGTTTCTACATATCGGTCTCTTTCACTTACTGGCATATTTTCTTTGTCTGTTTGATGGCAAATGCAACACTTCCTCCATTTCCCACAGTTATCAGCTCCTTATTACCTCTTAGAAGAATTTTAACTTCAATATTGTGGTGGTTCATAATATGACAAAGGTCAAAATGTAGTTTTTATTGTAAATATTTTCACAAGTTGAAATAAAAACGTTCACAAACTATAATAAAAACACAAAAACACTACTTATTTTTGAAAAGAAAAAAACACTGCCCGAAAAAAATCAACAACGTACCGAGTATTGTACGGATCAGATTGAATTGGGTACATGATAAATAAACAATCATATGTCTGAGAGTAAAGTCCTTCAAAACCTGGTCCGACATAGATTATAAAAATATTGTTATATTGAGGATAAGTTCTACACTGACTAGTTAAACTCTAATCTTACCTTCTTTATAAATAATTCAATAAAATCTATAGAATAGCTAAATTCAATATGAAACAATCTAGATTTATATCACTTATCTAATTGCCTAAGTCTCAAATCCAAGTTGCAACAAAACAATCTAGATTTAGATGAAAAAGATAGATCCTAAAGTGACAATTCTGCCGAACACGAAGTACAGACTTCAATGTTTTGACTTAAAGTAAAATGGCGGTCAATAGTACTTGTCGTTGCCACCAAGAACGCCGTAACCACGGTTACAGCCACATACTCTATGTAGTATATTCTAGCTTGTTGGTTTGAGCAGTAATTTTCAACAATTCAATATGTGTGTAAAAAGCATTTCAAAGATTAAAAGAGAAATCTATCGTATTTTACTGGATTATCTGGTTGATGAAGGCGTGCAGAATCGATGAAAAACTAAATCGCTCGCAACCTCTCATTCGCTCTAAATTCGCGTCTGCATAGTCGCACCCTAAGTGTTCTAGAAAGCAATGCGAGAAAATAATTTTGGGGAATATTTTCGTATTATATGCCCCTACATTATACAAGTGTATCATACACGGATCTTAAGTTATAGGATATATTCCCACTGCTGCCCATAGAACAGCTGACGGAAGAGGCGCGAGCAGCTCGCGATATTTTAAAATGTATAGAGTACATTGTGCCAGAAAACGAATACTGTTTATTGAGTTTGGATCCCGTAACCATCAGCAAGCGAAGATTTCAAAAGAATAAATGGCAAAATTTTCCAAAAGAAGCGGTAGACTTATTAAAATCTCCACTCACACACGCCTCTGTTCATCGGAATATTCGTAATGATGATAGAGTTAATAAATAGGTGCATTTGCATTTTCTCCGTTGTATTTTATTACATATCTTTGACAATATAATTGAGAAAACCATAGCTTATCCTTTGATGTATTTATACAACTATAAAAACTTTCACGAATCAGACGATAAACGGGAAGAGAAAACAACGCGCCCTCTATTTCGTGTTTCCGAACAATTGGCAACACTTACTCGAAATGGTAAAGGCGCGATTTCAAGATGGCGGCCAGCGTGGGTGGTCGATATTCTTGTTTTAAATTGTGTTTTATTATAGAGGTAGGTGTTAATTTCGGCAATTTCTATTCATATGAAGGATTTTATATATAAAAATTTTATTGTAAACATATTCTAACTATTTACAATACTTGTTTATAAACATTTTTCATTTTGTTATCCGGGATATATATATGTACAAATTTTTCGAATTTCCTTCTCGAGAGCGAGCTACGTATAGTTGACCGTGAGAGAAGCAGGAGTCTTTGAGGTTGATGTCGCAATGTTTTAAAGTGTCTTGCGCTTTGTTAATTGTAAAACTATAGGCTAATTTGATTGGAAATTGTAGTCTTTTAAATTTGAATGGCAGTTCAGTAGAGATCAGTGGTATTCTGGGGATAAATGCTGTGTCCTTTGTCCTTTCTAGTCATAAGTATCATTTTGTTGTTCTTCGGTTTCTCTTGCTCACGTGACCGAATAGCACCGACAAGTGTCACGTGACACGCTTCGTACGCGTCCGCCGTCCGATGTGACGCTCCGCGACGAAAACAAGCTTAAGCAATGGCGTCTTCGAACGGATACACTAGATAAGTATTCCGACAATTTTTTTTTTCATAGCATATTTTATATCGATAATTTCCAACAAATTATACGTGTTTTGGAAATATTCGAGTGAAATTAGTCTAGATTTGATTAATTTTAAGGAAGAAAACCCCTCAAATAGCCGTACCCCCTAATCAGCACAAGTACAGTACCTGTAAACGTGCCTTGAGCTCTTCGACTGTTTTTTTTTTTTTTTTGCTGTTCTTTTTGTTTTCACCGTTTCGTTTCAGAACTGGCAAGAGCTCCTCCTCTTTTAAGTTTCAGCATTGTATAAAATATAAATCAAATCACACATTATTTTCGATTTATATTCAGTCACTGTATCACTTTGACTACTCACACTTCACTGTTTGTTTTTATTCACTCACTGCACTACTTTGGAATTTTCACTTCTTTCTCGGTTCTTCCCTTCGTCACTGATAAGAAACTGACATTTGAACCCACGACGGATCTTGCTTGATATATCCCCACCAATGGGTAGTCCCACCCATACAAAAAAGGCTTCGAATGGTCCACAATGTTCCAGAACATTCCACAACATTTGAGAGTGTTCTGGAATGTTCCACAATGATCTGGGATGTTGTGGAATGCTCTCAATTACTGTCAAATGTCTGGACTGTTCTAGAAATTTCTAGAGGGCGAAACTTCCAGCCCTTATATCTTCAACAGCATGCCCTTTAGGTAAAAATGGGAACCTTCTTCATGGATGGGGGATAGAGGGCTACCACACCATATAACTCCCTTGATCGTACTGGGATTCATTTTTGAGTTTTAGCAGCATGCACATTGTACACTTACCTTTATAATATATATTGATTGATGATAGCATGTAGCTAAAATAACTTAATAAACTGTATTGTTCTGGTCTGTAGTGTGGCTTCATTTAGAGAGAGAGCATATTTTCCTTTGGACACGACTCTTTTACGGGATTTTTCCCATTTGACTAGGTTGTTTTTTTATTGTAGCCTGTGGTGCAACCAGTGTTGTCAGATTTCAGTGAGGTGAATCTAACGCTGTATAGGAATAAAGCCTTCAAATGACTCTGATGACATAGAGCATGTGGATGATGCTGTTATGGATTCTTCGTAAATGATATTGTTCCTTTGTTCATTTTTCAAAACAATTTTCAGAAAATAAATCATGCAACTATGCCAACTGCATTAACATTGATATGTAAAAGTGAAATAAAATTAAAGATGACAGATAAACATTTAAATATCTTATTAATGGACGAGTGCACTAAATTTAGTTGATTTTAAGAGTAATAATAAAATAACTTCTAGGAAATTCTAAGTAAATAATTACAAATAAATATACACTTTTTAAATTTATTATTATACAAAGCAGTAAAAATGCTTTCAGAATGTTCAGAACATAAAATTAGTTAACCAGTGATTCCCAAACTGTTTTGATTCTCAGTGCCCTTGCTAAATCCAGATTTTCCCAAGGTGCCCTATGTCAAATTCTAACAAGTACAATTTGTGAAAGGGCCAATATTTTTTAAATTAAAGAGCACCATCAGTACAGATACAGATATCAGTACATCTTCTATAACACCTGGACATAGAACGAGCAGATACCAATGCATTTGGTCCGCTCCAAGTTATCTTTGGATATAAAAATATCAAGGATCTTGAATAAGTTGTGAGCCTTAGCACCAGCAAAGATAATTTTTTAAAAGAGAAAGTCTTCTATAATGTTATTACTATCTATAACAAATCAAGTGATCATCATTATTATTATCTGTGTCCTCATCCAGCTGCAACTCAAAATCCTTTCCTTTTATTTTTTCAATTAACTCAACATTAGAGGTCCTTTGCTATGTGCTGTATTCTGCGACTGATGGTGTTATAAGACAAAGACACTTTTGATAGCGCTTCCCAGCACACTTGCTGATCATAATGTTCACCATATCTATAGCAGCTGGTAGAATGAATTTTTCTGTGATGTTATGAGGCTTTTTACATTTTGTGATTCTACTACTATATTACTGAGTTAATGATTGCACCTGGTCTGCTAGATGTTGCATCTTATCACATTGAATTGAAAGAGGAAGTAAAATTATAGACATTTTATAATATTTTGTAGTGCCCCTGCGAGGAAGCCGTGGTGCCGTAGGGAGTCACGGTGCACATTTTGGGAACCACTGAGTTAAACAATAATTGAAAACAAGTTTTAAAAAAAATTGAGATTTTATTTTTAAAATTTAGTTTTTTATTTACCATTACATAAGAAATATACATATGTAGGTACATAAACACAAACAAAAAGGATAAGACTGCTATTAAAATAAACATAACAGATCTAAAATAACAATACCTTTAAAACACATTATACAGAATCAGTTTGCTTGTAAATAAAATACCTCAGTATTGTTTATGATGCTTGTCTCAATATGCCTCTTTGATTTTCTTGCTCTAGAAATAACTTTTCCTTCTCTGATATCATTTTCTGAATTGAAACATAAACATAAGTAGTATACAAAACACCTTCACTTGGATATGTTAAACCTTCTCTATCCATAGAAAGTATTAAGCTAATCTACTGTCATCAGAGGTTAAAAAGACTTTACAATACTCACAGTTTACAGATTTAATGACTTAATGTGAGCAGTAGCCAGCAATGTAATGAAGAATAGGCCATGTACTCTCTCCTATCTCCTTTTTCCACAACAATATTTAAAGAACAACAATGCTTTCAATATCCTCTACATTTGTGCATTGAACAAAGATCTCATCTTTAGTTATAAGTATATTACCATTTTTCTTAGATTTCAATATTAATGAAATTACACTTTGTGTCCTCAGCTTACTTTCAGTTTCAAATAACTGTCTGAGGGATATGTGATAGTGTCTACCACACATTTGACTGTATTTACCAAATCTGTCCTTTAGACTATCTGTTTGAATTTTACCAAGGAGATAGTTTCTTTTTTTACATTAATCCAGTAATCACAAAAATCAATAAGAGCAGCTGTAGTGTGCCTTAATGCAGTATATGTTTCTCTGGTTAATTTTTTATTATTTAAAAGATTCCAGTTGTTGAGCCACAAGAGAGAACAATTAAGAAATTCAAATATATGTTTTGAGTATACAGGTACTGGTTCTTGTCATGAATTTCTCAGCCTCTAACCTTTAAGAAATGTCTTCACATTCACCACACACCACCACTGATATATTATTTTAATAAATATGGGAGTTGATTCCCATTCTTTAGTACTGTTCTTTGGTCTCATATGTCTCAAAGCTACAACTTTATAAATAAAGAAATTGCTTTTTTATTAATTGAATTATTATCTGCAACAACACCTAAAACTTGAAATCCAAATGATTCAAGGTTTATTGTAATATCTCTTATTAATGCAAAAAGAATATTAGCCAGAATGCATTTAATTGGAAGAATGTGGCATACATCTTAATACTGTGTATCCAAACTTTGAATCATGAAAACAAATGTACTACTGCCACATTTAGCAGAAGCATGGGATTTTTCCACTGTATTTCCACCTTTATAGTCTAATTGTGAATTTAAATGTATCTCATCAACTAGCAAAAGAATAAAAAATTTCGGTTGTAAATTCTAAAAATTAATAAAATAATTTTTAGATTAAAATCAAGTAAAACTACTTTCCTTTATCTGACTTTGAGTGATTTATTTTAGCAGACAAACAAATAAATCACTCGAAGTCGGATAAGAGAAAGTAGTTTTACTTGGTTTTAATTTAGAAATTATTTTATTAATTTTTAGAATTTACAACAGAAATTTTTAATGAATTTTTTACTGATTCCATTGTTTTAAATTTTGTGAATATATTTATAGCAAAAGAATACTTTTGACTTCTTCACTCAGTGTATTTACTCTCCTAGATATGTAACCTAAAAAGTTTTGCAACCATAGGATTAAGTTGGCTATAAACATGAACCAAAGAATTTGGACTTGGTATTGTCAACACTCTACTGCTTCTCAAAAATTTATATGAATGTGGGCTAATAAAATGCGCCAGGGACCACAGAACCACAGTATCCCAATCATATCTTAGCTGTGTACTAGTACACTTAACTAAAGATAACTGTTCTCTTAAAAATCAAATCTTACCTTTTTGCTCTAGAAGTACTTATGGAATATGTTTTAAAATAAATACTAAAAATAAAGAATATTCCTAGTTTTAAAAACAAGTAAAAAATACTCTGACTTCTTTTGACTTCAAGGAACAATACAAGTTAAACAGACAAACTAATGATGAAAACCTTAACTTTCATTATTACCAGCTTTTTTATTCCGCTTTTTCTGCAATTGATGTACTCCAAATGCATTTTGCTTCATGAGTAAGCCTCAGTGGATACATCAGACTATCGATCGCTGCTCCTGTTTTATGTCAAGCAAACTTTTCCCAGCATGCATCAACGTTCATCCCGGTATTTAAATTTATGACATTTGTATGCGCAATGATGCAGAAATGCTCAATAATTCTTCTTTCAATACAATTTTCTTTTTTATATAACATTTTAACATTTTTCTTATTTATATTACAATCAAATTCATTACAATGCAAGAACCACACTGATTCCTTCCTTTTTAATCTGATAGTGGCCTCATGTTCTTTTATCCTCAATTCAAGCTTCCTTCCAGTTTCTCTGATGTAATAATTTGGATTTTGACAGGTACATGATAATCTATAAACAACACCTGCAGTTCCAAGTTAATCTCTAGACATATTTGTAACTTTATTATTTACAAAGCTAATTATTTACAAAGCACATTTGACATCTTGTTTTTTTTTTTTTTTGTTGGCAACTATACATATAGAAAATTCTTTAAAAATTGGTTTATATTTTTCAAATAAGCTAATCACATAAGGAAATTTTATATAAGAAATATTTTTTACTTCATTTTTAACATTAAATCTATAATTCAAGTAAGAGTTATACCACTTGCAGAGAATATTCCTAGGATAATCATTTAATTAAGAACTTTTTAAAAAGTTATCTTATTTCTATATCTATATCTTCCTGTAAAGTTGTTCTATTTATAATCTTCTTTAATTCCATAATAAATACATTCTTCCAAGTCTCTATGGAACAATAAGATTTGTAATTAATAGTTTTTTTGATATTACATGGTTTTTCGTACTTAAGAAATAAAACTCTTGTTTTTTCTCTCTTTATAACAATATCCAAAAAATTCATTTCCTGTTGTAATTCTTCTTCACTTGTAAATTTTAAATCTTTATGTAATCTATTTGCATAAACTTCAATATCTTTAGATGAAACTATTTGTGAATTGTATATTATTATTATGTCATCTATGTATCTTGCATAATATTTAATACCTTTAAATTTTGATATCGTTTCATCTATTACTACCATAAAAATATCAACCAATTTTGGTCCAATGACCGATCCCATGGCAATACCTTTTTTTTGTCTATAATCTGTGGAAATTTTAAAATAATTATTATTAAATGTAAATTCTATAAATTTTATTACATATTCAGGAATATTATACATATTAAGACTTTCTTTAATCATTTCCAAAGTGATAGATGGGTACATCGATTTTATAGAGACTCATAATATGAAAGGTTTTTTTTAATTTTATGTTTTAATAATCCATTGATCAGTCATCGGTGTTTTGTATGCTGGAAATTGATTTATCTATTACCTGTAAAAAATTCTTTAAAAAAAACATTCCAAATTATATAAAATGTTATATAATTCTATTTTAAAATGTTATCAACAGTGTTTATACTTTCAATAAGGCTATCATCTGTTACTCTTCTGATATACAAGTTTTACGATATCACTTAATTCATTTTATCTTTGTGAACAACTTAAATGTTACCAAGAAATTTAACAAGGATATTCTGTGCAAAAATATGCACCATTAAGTCTTTTTTGATGATTGCACAGCACAATAATCTAGGGTAGGAGTCACTATTAATTAAAATCAGGCAAACACAGTTATCCTTTGGAATGCAAACCCAGTTTTTGTGCATTTCACATAAAATTAGTTTGGTCTGAAGTTCTTCAAAACTAGTGAAAGTGAACTTTTCCTCCAGTTTAGCATACGACTCCATGCTTTCTTCCATTGCATTACTGAGGAATAAATACTTTCCTCAGTAAGGAGGAATAAATACTGAGTAGTTTAGAGGACTGTTATTGGTCCTCTGGATTTTCTCTTCTACTGACTGGCTTGGATAAATATGAAGGACATCCTGATGATAATGAAAAGATCAGCACCTATTAAAAATAAACAAGTAACAGTTTTAATAAATCAGGTGACAAATGATACTTAATTAATAAAAGAAAATTACTGTGACAATCACATTCAGTAAAATTTAATTTTAAAATATTTTTTTCCCTTCTTAATTCTCAGCTGATCTAATTGAGCAGTAAGAAGTTTTCCACTTTTTGGGTCATACGTATTTGTGCTTTCTTCACTGTCATCTGGATGAAAATGTTATTCGCATACCTGAAAGTAAGCATTGTGTTAATTCATGTTAATATTTAAAGTCACTAATGCTAATTCATACATTTCCATTTCCTAATTGTATTCACTTTCTGAACTTCCATGTTTACAAATACAAATAATAATAATAAAATATTCATATTCGTGTTCTGCATATTCTGTACAGAGAATAAGCAGAACATGCTTTAGTTTATACTTGCTAATTTCTAATTTGGATCTTCCCTGCTGGAATAGCCATTCCATGTAAATGTTTTAAAATGTGAATATATCTAAAACAAAGGCATTTATATAGATATAGATAGACATGAATTCTTAAACTTCAATGAACAAAACAATTTAAAAAGAATCTCTCATTAAACAAGCTTACCATATTAAATTCCCTACTTAAGAGTTTCAAGGGTATAGTAAATTATAATAGAGAAAGAATAATAATAGGAGGAAAATATTAATAGTTACAGGCACAATAATATTTTACTGTCATAACTCAATGCTTTAAGAATTAGTGATGTTAAGAATTTTATAAATGTTGATAATTCATAAAGCTGATGATGATATCTAATATCATCACAAAATATCAATATATTGGAAAATATTGGATTAAGCTGGGAATTGATTACTAGGGTTAAAATTTTCTAAGGTTCAAAAATCATAACAGGGAAGGGATCTTATAAATACTATGTACCTCCGAAACCTTTAACCGATGTCAATAAATTTAACATTACTAACGTTTTCAGACCCCTCCTGGGTCCTTCTTCAGGTAAAAATCGTTAAACTAACCATTTGTTTCGAAAGATTTTTAAAACATCGAAAGATAGAACGGCATCATGTGTTCCATATTCCCGAACGTAAAAGTTTCCACATCATAGCGGAAGCAATTGAAAATATTTTTCTTTTTATTTTTTATATAATTACTGCTCTAAGATCTTTGATGTTAAGCAAAAAACACATTATATGCATACTGTCTACCCTTTCGTCCTCCTTGCTTAAGTTTACGACTCCCTTAATCTTCCTGTTGCATTAGGGCTTGCCAAGCTAAAGATAGAGAGATTTCATCCCTGGAATTAATGGGTGATGAATTGTTGTATGCCCTGTATATCTCTATCTGCTCTAACCACTTGAGATGGTCTGCATATGTGGAGGTGGTGATTAACTTGGCATTTGAGAAGTCTGCTACGATCTCTGGATCAGACGCGTAAGTGGATAAGGATGTGGAACATCTATTAAGTCAAATGTCTCAGATGTGTTGCTCCACCTGGTCCCAACTGCATGTTTCGTTGAGCCTATTTATACTAAGTCCCTGTCAAAACGGTGGTCCCTAAGTGGTACTTTATATACGCCTGGCAATCTTTCATCCGGAGATTTATCCTTTCCATTGCATAGCATATCAAATACAGAAGGGCATCTTCTGTAGGATAGTGATATATTACGGTGTTGTGCGATTTTACTATATAAAGATTGTAATACTGGATTGTAAGAAACAGGTACCCTCTGTTTATCTACATTCCGGTTGCCATTTACCGAATTACCTCTTTTAGAAGGGTCCAACATTCCACCGAACTTTTGTGACATTTTTTGTACGATGTTGTGGTAGCCATGATGTTTAGCCACATCACACAAAAATTGTAGTTCGTGTTCCAAAGCCTCTTGTGTAGAAGAGTGTGAGTGGGCTCTTTTAACGAGGGCTCTAAACGCTGCCATCTTATATTGGACAGGGTCACAAGAGTCTGCCGTAATATATGTGGGATGGTCTGATGGTTTGCGATACACAGAGGTTTGTATTATCGGTCCACTAAAATCAATATTCACGTCGAGAAAATGCACCGATGAATCGCTGTGTCGTTCGACTTCCACGGTAAGCCCATATGGGTTGTTGTTCATTTGGTCCAACAACTGGGAAATGTTCGGGCAGCCCCTCCAGAGTATGATGATATCATTGACGTATTGTTTGTAAATTATGATGTTTTGAAGGAAATTTGGTAGTGTTGCATTCTCCAATTGTCTGATTACCAGTTCACACATCCCCTGAGACAGAGCTGCCCATGGGGACCCCTTTACCTTGCGTATATGTAAGATCTTATAAAGGTACTTAGGTTAAATCCTTATGCAAAGAAACCTACATAACATTTCCTCACTTTTACTTTTAACAACATGGGAATCCAACTACAATACTGTAATTCACTGGACTCCAAAACCTGCAATTTAAATTTGAAAGCTGTACAAAAAAATAAAAAAAATAAGATGATAATGAACTCAGAAATTACCGAATACCACTATACATGCAAATACAGTATGTAACTTGTATGTTTATTTATTATTTTTATGATCCAACTTGATACATTCCAAATTCTTCATTACTTAGCCTACTAACTTAATACGTTGCAACAAACCATTTTTCGGAGAGGGAAGATAAAAACGTTAGCTTTGCAAGGATTGAGCTGACAAACCTGTTTCGTCTTGATATAATGAGACCCACTTTTGAAAACAATTTTTCTGACAGAACAGAGCTTCCTGGGATGCAGTAATACCGGTCCACTATCTTTTTCGTGTACAGCAGACAAATGTTTCCATTCTTTTAAGGGACAGCATTTACAGTCTATCAAATTTTGATTAAAGTAATGTTTTAACTCTGTAACCAAGCTGCCTGAGTTTCTTTGTGTTTCAGTGCCTGTCTGCTTTCCAGATATACAGGTGTGGAAGCTCCAGATATTGTCACCGTTAGCAGTCTACTACCCGATCTCGTAACTGATGCTCATCCCCTTCATTACTTGTTCTTGCAATATCTTTTAGGGCCTCATTGATACAAGATATTACCTATGAACTAGCTGTTGGCGAATCAAAATGCGGCCTTTTAAATCACGGATCAAATATACTAGAAATAGCTAGCAAGTGGTTGCTTTCAGCATCTGTAAAATATTTTGCAACAACCTGAAAATTTTCCTTACTGTTTCTAAAGAAGTTCTGGCAGCTATGGCTTTGGTCATACAACTTATCATTGGCAGTACAGAACTGACTGTAATATATTTTTCACATGAAATTTGTTTTGTTATTTGATCAAATTGTTTCAAAATATTGACCACTTCTTTTAGTACTTGATGATTGTATGCAGAAATCATATGAGTGCACTGTGAAAACTTAGTAATACTGTTCTCTGTTCTGACGTCTCGTTATTCCTTCTTATTCTTTGTCTTTCTCTATTTTTTTTTTTTTCTTGAACTTTCCTTAAAAGTTCCATCTTTTTGTGATGCTTTTCTGACATCCTTACAAGTTCGGCGATGTTGTGAAAAAAGATCGGTTTGTTTCTGAAATTCAACTCTCGCAATGTTCTACGATTTCGAACAAATTTAAAATTCGAATTTTCAAAACAGCTTATCTATATCATTAATATAAAAGTTAAACAAATAGGGAGACAATGACTCTTCTTGTAAAATTCCTTGATTTATAGTAATTTCAGGATATTGCTGATTACCATATACAATATTCGTTTTATATGAGGAAAAAAGATTCATAATAGTAGTTGCAAATTTAGTACCTGTTCCAAATAATTTTAATTTATTAACCAAATAGGGTACATATATAGAGTCAAAGGCTTTAGTAATATTGATGATTGCAGCAAAAATTTTTCTTTGTTTTTTTCTTTAAGTATATTTGAATTAATGAATTTAAGAAGAATATGGCCGATTCGGTTCCTTTAGATTTGATAAAAGCAAATTGGAAATTTGAATTTAGCTTCAATTATAGTTCATTTTTGAAAATGTATTGCCAATATGGATGTGAAACATTTTCTTATAGTTGATAAGAGTGCGATGGGTCGATAATTCGCTGGTGCTAATCTATTTCCTTTTTTTTTGTAAATCATGAGTAACTTCACAGAATTCCATGATGACAGGTAAGTTAAATGATTGTAAAAATAGTTAAATATTTTGAGTAGTAATTGCTTTCCTGACAGAGGTAAAAGTTTGATGAATTTATTGGTAAATAAATCTGGACCTGGTGATGATTTTAGTTTAAATTTTCCAATGGAGTATTCCAGTTCATGATAGGTAAGAAGTGGATCAAACAAATCATTCGTTAGGATTATTTGGTGATTATTTGATAGATTTTCAATAAACAGGAATCTATTGAAGTAGTGAGACCATATTGAGATGTCTGTATCTGATTGATGTTCTGGATGAGTTTTCCTCAAGTTTTGAATTGATGACCAGAAAAGTAGATTATTTTTGTTTGCTAGCTTTTGTTGTTGTAGACCAGTGTTTTTCAACCTTCTTGAATAAGTGACCCCTTTACAAGATAAAACATTCTAGCGACCCCCATGACCATATTAAAACTATATCAGTGATTTTAAAAACTATGTATTTAATTTTCTTTCTGTAGACAGCTAAATTTTGATCGAAAAACCAATTGTACTGTAAAGTTTACAATACAATTGGTTTTTCAGGTTTATTTATAACAAATGTTTTCAATCTGTTCGATAGATCATCATCAGGTTAAAAAAGAATATTTCTTAAATGGAACAACAAGTTCAAAAATTCAAAAATACTATTAACCAATAACATATCCAGTAATAAGAATAACTAATACATTGTAAATGATACAAAAATGTAAAAATAAATAACATATTACTCGTACTAAATATTAATATTGTCTATCTTATCTAGACAGAATTTCCTTTGAAACATAATAGAGTTCATGTTCCTTTGGCTTGGAAGTATGCTGTTAAAATCTTACAATTGGCACATGAACTCTAGTATGTTTTAAAGGAATTTCATGTATGGGTATCTGCTGGTAAGTGCGCACCAGGTCTGTCGATGAAAAGAACATCATAGTATGAAGAATGTGGTTGCAGTTGGTGAGGAATGTATTTGGGTATCTATCTGGAATGGTGACGCTGTTGAGTGCTCTGTAATCATCACATGGTCTCCAATCTCCTGATCTTTTCTGTGTCAGGTGTAGCGAACTGGCCCAGCTGCTTTTTGAAGGCCGGCATAGGCCCTGTTGGAGCATGAATTCGAACTCCTTGTGGACTGCCTTTAGTTTGTCTGCCGAGAGTATCTGTGGTCTAGCAAACACAGGTTGGCCCTTGGTTTCGATGAAATGTACGATGTTGTGTTCCTTGATCTTGGTGTTGGTGATTGATGGCCGCACTAAGTCTGGATACTCGGCAAGGATTTTTTGGTAAATAGAGAGTGTTTCAGTACTTGGATTTGTGATGTGTTGTAAGGAAGGAATTTGGTGTTCGTTTGAAGATATGTAACTCTGTCAATGAGCCAACGGTGGCTGCTGTTGACCAGTAGGTTGAAGTGAGATAAAAAGTCCACACCAATGATTGGCCTCTGGACATTGGCTATGACGAATATCCACGGAAAGTTTCTTCGTAATCCCAGATCTAGGTTAAGTAACTTTTGGCCATAAGTCTTTATTGTTGACCCGTTGGCTGTGAAAAGCTCGAGCTTGTTGCAGTTGCGCCTTTTGTGGGATGCTGGGGATATAACAGAAATGTTCGCTTCCGTGTCCACGAGGTACAGGGTTGCTGTATCCTTGTCACTTATATAAAGGTGACTCAGCTCAATCCTTGTTGTCCCGTTGCCAAAGAGAGTCAGGGGGCCAGTTTTCCGATTCCTCAACAGCAACCTTTTGTTCATGGAAGTTGCATGGTTGCCGACATTTGTAGGCATTTCTTCCGAATGTGGCGTGGTAATAACAGGTATTGCGGCTAGAGGCCTGTCGACTGCGTGATCTCTCTCTTGATCTGGGTCGGGTGTTTCTTTGTCTCGCATGTGGATGTATCCATTCGTTAAGTGCAGCTACCTGCAGTGACAATTCCGATATTTGCTTTTGCAGAATGTCCAAGGCAGGGAGCAGTTCCCTACAGTGTGCGCTTCCCGATGCTACGGGGGCAAGCTGTGCTGTCATTGGCCCAGGGCTGAGTTTCCAAATCTGATTGGCCATGGTGGCTAATTTTGATAGCTCATCACTACTAACTGATAGGATGCTTTGCATGTTGATCGGTAGGCGCTGCAGTCACAGAGTCTTCAAAAAATTCTCGCCGATTTTTTCGTCAGCCAGATTACGCATTTCGCAGAGTAGTTGTGAGGATTTGCGGTCGCATTTTGAGTTCCATTTCTGTCAGTAATTTTTTGGTGCGCTGGGTCTCACTATCCGCAAAAGTGGAGATCAGCTGTTCTTTGATAAGTTCTTATCTCCCTGACGCAGGCGGACTGAGTAAAATGTTCGAAGCTTGTGTGAGGATTTCCGTGTCAATGTAGCTGACGACAGTATCGAATTTCGTTTGATCCAATGATATTCCAGCATTTCGAAATTGGGCCTCAATCTGAAGGAACCAAATGCAGGAGTCTGGCTTCCAAAATGGCGGCACCTTGACGGTGACACATGCTAGGTACATGTCAGTCCTTTGTTTGGGGTTAGGTGTAGCGGTTCTCTCCTCCATTTTCATTTTCGAGTACCCTTTTATTTTTAAATCACGTTTGGCTCACCAGTTTAGCGATGGTGCTAAAATCCGTTGAAGCGTTCGGTTTAGCAATGTGGCTAAAATCTGTTGAAGCGTTTGGTAGAATCGGTTCGAATTTGGTCCTACCTCGTAAGGTAATTGCCTCAGTAGTCCACGTGTCCTTTGTTCGTTAGTCAAGATTAATGAAGGCATTGTTTCCGACTAAATACCTTATTTTATTTCTCGTGACTATGGAATATTTACAAAGGTCCTTAAGTTAAATTATTATACAAATGTGAGTTCGTTGGCGAAGTTGATCCTGGAAGGTTAGCATAATGAAAGTGTCTCTCCTAGTTGGCGTCTGAGGACGAATTGAGGTCAGAGGGGAAAGGTCAAACAGTGGCGCCAGGATACAGAACTGTAGCATTCTGATGGTAGCCCCAATGTAAATAATTTCCTCTCCTGATAGTACGTGTCATAACGAAATTTTGTAGATCCCAATTTTTTATTTAATGTGAGGGTGTCTATTGTTACATAACATTCTTTGTAATGTAGGTTGGAGGGTTGTATGCAAAGTGAAGCCATGCTTTTTAATTAATTAAAAAGACATGCTATTCTCAGCAATGTAGGATTCAAAAACTGTACTGGGGGTTGTACTATGCTTAGTTCATCTTTGTTGCGGAGTAAAGACTGCAGAAACAATTTGTTTTTGATCTGGTTATAGAGATAACGAAACCTGGAAGGAACATAACCAGCACTGTGCACTGCCCTATTAATAAGTTGTAATTCCTTGTTTATTAATGTCTGGATGGATGGGAGGAGTGCTCTATGAATAACATAAGTAATTGGAGAATTTACAAAGTGTGATGGTTGGAATGCAGTTGTGAGGATAATATGTGGCACCCTGTTGTTTTTATAGTGTACAGAAAATAGCAGTTCAGGTGATTTATATTATTCCAGATCTAAAAAGGAGATTCTGCCATTGTTTTTCTTCTACTGTAAAATTGATAGATGGATATATTCAATTCAAGTTTATTAGTGTAATTTGGAAAAAATTCCAGTTACAAGGGGTGCATTGGCTTACAAATATTAGTGAATATATAATATATTTTCCGACAATAAATAATTATTATGTAAAGTATCTTCTATTTATACATTTAAACAATCAAGTGACATAATATTGGATAGAAGTAAGAACAACAATAAAAGTAAATTTATAAATCATTCATTAAGGCTCTCAACCATTTTAATATATTTAATAAAGAACTGATATATTCTGGTAATCATAATTGGTCCCATCTGAAATATTTTTTGGTAGAATTCTTGCATAGATTTGATGGTTGACAAGGTGGAAATACCAGTCTGTTCTCTAAGTTTGGAACAAACCTTGCACAAACTAATTATATGATATACAGAAATTTGGTCATTACACAGCCTACATTGTTTATTCCTGATATTCAAATAATTCCCTTCAACTATAATATAAAAACTGTTTAGTCTGATCTGCATATAAAATCTTTTCATTCCAAATGGTATTTTATAATGAATATAATTATTTGCTGGAGGGAAATTTAAATTAACTATATACCATGGGTGAAATTTTGACTCCTGTAAATTTTTCATCTCACGAACAATTGAATTATTTTACATATTCTCCACCAATAAAGAAATTCCATAATTCCAGTTTGTTTCTGTACTGTTAAATAGTAAATGAGACAAACCATAACTTGCCAATATGATCCTAAGTTTGTTATACCGATTGTTTTGATAGTTCTTTTTGTTCTCTGCCAAGTTCTTTAAAACTTTTAGTATTGTATTAACCTGTGTGTTCTCACTAGTTAACAGTCTCTTGAAAAATTTCATGGTCCTAATGATCAAGTAGGGTTAATAACATTCTGTGAGTAGCAGGGGGCCACTGGGTGACCCTAATGACCACTTAATCTGCACGGGTCGGAAAGACCCGTTCTCGGTTGTCGGATGGCATAGGAGGGCTAAAAATATGAGTGGGGAGGAGTCGGAAGTCGTAATGATCAGGTGTCCAATTGATTACACGGGTTTAAATTAACGAACACATTTAATAAACAACTAAGAAAATTTACATAATGATATTAACCTTGGGGTAGTGCAGTGGGGTGTTTCGCCACCCCCAACGTTTTAAAATTTACACTATTCATAGATTTTGCAAGAAATATTTGTGTCCTCTTTAGTAGCTTCATGATTTTATGTATAGAGCATGCTTAGAAATTACTATGATTCTGCAAAAATTATAGTAAGAGAAAAACAACAGTTTTCAGTGGGGTGTCCAAACACCCCATAGTATTAATTACGTTTTTTTTTAAATTTTACAAATATTTATTTAGTTTTTTTATTTTTCAAATAACTATAATGTGACCACATTTATTATTTATAATATAGATATAATAATCAATGTGAATTAAAATAATTTAAGTTTATTTTAATTCAAAATGGCTGACTTTCAGAAACACATTGAGAAAATACCAAACATAGCAAGTTGCCTGTCATTTGCAATGAGTGCTAAAGTACAATGTCAGCTATTGAATCAGAGTGACAAAAATGCTTAAAAAACAATTTAGATTTTTACTATTGGTTTAATAATAAGATCTAATGTAATGAGTTTTGATAAATGTTGTTTTTTATTTTCATGGATGTACTAATTTTCATATTATGTACTAATATAATATGTAATCATACCTGAATATAATCATATGTATAATGACACATGCCTTTACCAAATAAATGAGTAAATCTTAATGAATTTTTACTTACATGGTTTATGGACGCAAAAAAATGTCGGGGTGGACAAACGCCCCACTGCACTAATGCCGAAAAAAACTCAGTGCACTAACGCAGGGTTAAATACAACATACGCGTATCAAGATATAAATAGGTATTCTAAAATTTATTCTAACCTAACGCTAAAATCCGAGAGAGAGCTCACGCTGGAGAGAGATAAATAATAATGGCAAGGGTTTACCTCGTAGGATATGCTCGTATAGGGCGTTGATGAAACGCACTGTGATCGTCGTCTTCTATATTCGAGGTGTCCTTTGAAGGCTATGTAGAGCGATGTCCTTATCAGGCCGTGCGGCTATGTCCGGTTACGGTGTATGCTCCGTCACTCCCAATCTGTAGAGTTATTCCTTGGCGAAGTTCTTCGGAGGTTTCTTAGGATATTCTCTCTGAGGAGTAATTCCGTCGTATATGGAGAGAATAGAAAATATTCAGTTTTTCTACCTTTCATGGAGCGGCGATTATGAGCTTCTTACATCCTGAGAGAGCTGGAAGATCGTGCGTCGATGTTTCTTCCCCGACGATCGCTTTCGAGGTGTCAAATCGTTTCCCTTTTATACCCTTTAGCGTGAGAAAAACCTGGGAATCTGTTGACGTCTTTTGACATCTCCCTGATTTATTACCGTTTCTCGCAACTTATCTCCTTATATAGTCATTCCTTTCGTCCGGTTGCTCGGACGTATGGGGGTCACGTGACATCGTGGTCCCTCGTCGATGACCTTCGGACGACGAAAGTCACCCTTGCTAACTACGCAGTTAGTGTGAAAATAAAAACAGCGTCCGTATTCTCACAATTCTGTTAGTATCATGGCGAATCGCATATCCCGGCACTGCTTTATCTAATCTGTAAATTTTTCTTATAAATAGCAATTGAATTTTTTCAAAGTAAGATTACCAGTCCAGACCCCATAATGGGAGAGCATAGCAAATAGAGTTGATAACCAGTGCTGAAAAGAGTCGAAACTGCATTTGAATAGAATTGGTTTTCATTTTTACTAATAAACTAATTAAATTATTAATTATTCTATATGATTTGGTCTTCATCTGCTGAACGTGTTTTCCAAAAGACAATGTTGAGGTAATAAGAACTTCAAAATATAATATTTCCTCAGTTACTTTCAACTTTTTGCTTAACAGATAAAAGTCATGATCTTTCCTCGCCAGCTTACCTCCCTTTTGAAACACAACAATATGAGTCTTATTCGGGTTGATCTTCAATCCCATCTTCGAAAAGTATCTCTCAGTTAAATTTAATTTTCTTTGAAGACCTATTTTAGTCGATGAAATCAATACCACATCATCGACGTATTGTATCAAATGAACTATGAAGTTGTCCATAATAATAATACCATCCCCTCCTTAATAAATTGATTATCTAAGTCATGGATCATAAAGTTGAATAAATAGGGTCTATAACGGATCACCTTGTAGTAAACCGCCGCATATCTCGAACGAAGGGTAAGTAATCAGACCACTTTTAATTGTAATAGAATACTGACCAAACAAAGATCCTATTACCCTTGTAAATGTTAAGTCTGCTCCATGATCTTCCAGTTTCACACACAATTTATCTACGGAAATAAAGTCAAATACTTTTTCTAGATCTAAAAAGGTCACATATACCTTTCATTTTTTTTAGCAAGGTGAATTTGTATGGTCGAAAGCAATATAAATATGGTCACTTCCGTCCCACTCTTCGATAGATGGATATATAGAAACTAACATATGAGTATATTAAAAAAGCTGTCTAATTCATCTGCATTGCCACTAATTACATCAACATCCAAATAAAATAATAATTTTATGTGATTGTTTACATGAAGAGTCTTTTTATTATCATAACATGGGTAATGTTCACACAACAAACTCAATTGTTCCAGGATTTAGTAGTCAGATGTATGTAAATCACGATACACACCACAAAAACAAAATATTTACATTTTATACAAAATAATTTGTATTAAAATTTTAACACTCATTAAATATATATAATTTTTGTTTGTGTAATGTAAAATTACTAAAAAATGATTAATATAACTGATCTTAAACAAAAAATAAAAAGTTTTTTGCTATTCCATAGAGTGCTCTTACTTCATGTTTTATTAACACCCTCTGAATGAGATGGTTAGGATTTTAACAGAGCTGTTGCCAGGGCCAGTGCAACCATTTATGCAAACTAAGCAACTGCCTAGGTCACAAGCCACAAAGGGACAGCAAAATTTCAAGGTATGCTTTATTCATACTTTACTAAAATATTAAGTAAAACAGTCACATACGAGTTAGGTGCAGAGAATTTTTAAATTAATTAAAAAAGGAAATAAAAATGGCTCTGTTTTTAGAAAAATTACATATTGTATTAATATATTACTTTGTATATTATTAATAAAGCATGTCAAAATAATTTTTAATTTTTTGGCATTAACCTCTTAATGTCTTTTCCATGAAAAAAATTCACTTTTTGTCAGTCCATTCCTTATTATTATTTAAAAATATTTTTCATTTGAATTGAAAAAGTGTTTTTTTATATTTTTTTTAATTTCGCAAAATTGGTTCCTAAATGGCATCTTTTCCTTTGGATAGCCAACTTTACAGGGCCTGCAATGATGTTTTTCCTGCATGACTCACTGTTGTGTAGGAAAGATGCCATTTGTCAGTTAGCTTTAAAAATAATTTAAAAACGAAAACATGAGAAAAAATAAAATGAAAATAAATTTATTGATATAAAAACATATTTTAAATGATTACAATAATAAAATACATTATTATTTATACCATTAAAAAATAATAATGCAAAATAAAGTTATACATTTACACACAAATAAATAATATAAAAAAAGTAAATAAAAATAAAAATCACATAATTAGGAATAAAATATATATTTAAATATTATTTAGAGTTAAAATAAAAAAAGGTTCAAAAAATATTGTAACATAATGATGAAAAAATTCATGTAACATTTTTACATGAAATTCTGATGTAAAAAACAAAAGTAAATTTTGGTTAATATTTTTCTACTGTGTGGTAGATTTTAAAACAGTACTGCACAGAAAGGCACATTGCAAGCTTGGCAATAATACCTGGTTTTCTTTTTTATTTTTTCCCTGCACTGTCATGCTTAGTTTTACATACGGCACAGCTTTCTGTCGGTCGGCGGAAGAAGGTCCGGGAGATGTCTTTCTGTAAGTCTAAGTGGACCTGGAATTCTCAGACCTGAAGTTCTCGGCTGGCCATGTCTGCTAACCCTCATTTCGGTGTGATATTCCTGTATAATTTTTTCAATAACATTAATTCTAAATTGCAAATGTTCCATACTGCCACCATTTTTTTTATATGAGACAAAAGAATTAAATATAGAAATATCTAAGACTTGAAAAAATACTTTTTTTGTAAAATTTTTTCCATTTTTTCTTGCCACTGGATAATCTTGAAGATGCTGATCTAAAAGGTCAACATCTCCCATTGTGTCATTATAGTCAACAACAACCTGTGGCTTTATAACTATTTTACTGGCATGAGTTTCTTTTCTTACCATTACTGGATTGTGGACCGTAAAGAGTAAAGTGACGGCTCTTTTGTCTTGCTACTTCATAATCATCACTTTACCTCTCTGCATCATTACTGTTTCTCCCTCTTTCAATTTTTTATTTCGAACTTCAGCCGGGACCTGTTGTCTGGTCATCTGCACAATTCCAGAGAAATCTGTTTGGTCCATAACCAGATACCTTAACACCCATTGATGAGTTAACTCATCATGCATGATGCAATTGGTATGTCCATTGATGGCTATGCTCGTCCAATTTTCAAAATTCGTTTCTATTCTCCCTATGGATGAGATAACTCGGGCAAAGCTTATTTTACATTCTATTGGATGTTGTTTATGACCTCAGAAAATTTTGAAATTATACACCCAATAGAAGTTTATATTTTGGACAATTTTTGCAGTCCCTGCCTATTGAAAGAGTATACATGATAGAAAATTTCATGATGTATTTGAACGTTTATGGTAACTGATGCACATCTGTCTACAAACCTGTCTTCCCCTGAGATTTGTATAAGAATATCCCGCAAACTTCTATCAACAGCTGTTCTCAAGGACATTTAGCTGTATACAACGACATGCAGCGCGTGTCATGTGATCCATTGTGATTTTTTGTTATCTGAAAGATAATTCGTTTCTAAATAATATCTAATAAAGGAAATAAAGTTTTATGCTAAAACTTTTTAGAAATGTATTTCATAAATTGGTGTATTCAAAGTTTCTTAAATTTTTGTGGGAGTTTTTCCTGTAAAGCACAAAAAGCAATGTTAAGTTAATGAGGTTAAGTTTAGCATATAATAAAGTAATAACAAGAAAATAATAAAAAAAATTAACAGAAAATAACATAATACAATCGAGTATTTACAGTAACTAGTTCAGACGTGTAGAAAAGATACTCACGTTCAGGTGCAGTTGGGAACAACCTGCGAAATATAATATAAAACACTTGCTGAGCTTACTATTAATTTAATACTCAAACGGTTTCAGCCTATTTCTAATAGGCCATCCTCAGGAATTTGTTCTACAATCAAACACAAAGCTTTTTGAACACTCTTTAAATTTAAAAAATTTAAATCATATTTTTAAAAAGTTTGTAAAATATTAAATATTTAACAAAATATTAAATACTTTAAAATACTGTAAAATATTAAATATTTAACAAAATACTGTAAAATATGTAATAAAATATATTAAATATTTAACAAATTACTAACATAATATATAATTAAACAAATGTAAAAATAAACTAATATAACGAAATATACATTAAACCAGTTAAAGTACAACCGCCACAAGTTTAAGGGTTTTTAATTCTCATTTCCATTTCTATCACATATTTCCATGCTGTTGGAAGATCATTAGCATCCATGGCATTTAAGCAATTGTTATTTACTTTACTCTTATATACCTCCATTTTCTCCATACCCAATGCAATCGTCAGAGAATGGATCGATCCCCTCGATGTGGGTTCCTGTTAGTGGTGAGGGGACCTCCCAGAGATGGTTTAGTAATTCTTCTTTACCATCCCTGGGATCTGAACGCCCACCCACATGTTTGCCGTGCGTGGTATCCCATACGTTGGAAATGGGGATCCTGGTAGTTGAGGGACAACATAACGTTCCTAACACACTGCTTTGGCCCCTGCTTCGGATAAACGGGTGGCTCAAATCAGGCTCCATTTGAGTCAATCGGCTGGTTGTTAAGTCAGTTTGACCTCAGCCTGGAGTCAACTAATCGATGCAGACCGGGCTGACACGTCAGACAAGATGTGCTCTTCTTGACTGCATTGTGAGGGTATAGCTCCTGGAAAACCCTGGTGTGACTGTCTATGGGAGTCTTCCATGTGATGGCATCCCCTTGTTGGGCCCCATGGTGGGTGAGGTCACTGGGAGCTGAATAATTAAACTTTAATCATGGATTCCAAAAATTCAAAACATCCTGATACATCAACAATATCAAAGACCAAAGAAAAGACCTCCAGTCAACCTGCTTACTTAATAGTGCATGCAACTGGACAAAAACCTGTTGCTAAGAGTTTACCTTTTTTGATTCAAAGGTTATTTGAATTAATCATTGGGCACCTAAAAAACATACAAAAATTGAGGTTGGGACCTACTAGTGGAAACAGCCTCTCCTCAACAAACAACAAAGCTTTCGACAATGAAGACCCTTGGAGACATTGGAATATCAGTCACACTACACAGAAGTATGAACTATAACGTGGTGTGAAATCCGAGTTTGATTTGATGTCTGAAGATGAATCAGACATTGAGATTGGCTTGTTGGACCAAGGTGTCACTTCTGTCTGATGCATTTCAATCTGTCGAGATGGCAAGTTGATAAAACAACCACTTCACACCTAAGCGATAATTCCAGTAAATGAACAAAAAAATTTTAATATTCGAATGTTTTTGGGCGTCTCAGCAGCATTTTCCATGATTTACTCAACTAGTTGAGATTTTGCAACGAACACGAGTAAATCATGGAAAATGCTGCTGAGAAGCCCGAAAACGATTTTGGGCGTCTTTCAGAGGCCCTCATCAGGAAAAATTGCATAGAATAGAAAAACAGTTCTATCTTTTTAACAGTTTTTGAACATAGCTGTGTTCTAATTTATAAATATTTTAATTATATGTTGTAATATGTGACAATCTTTGTGTTCAACATCGTTTAAATGTAAAAAATTAGAACACAGCTATGTTTGAAAACTGTTAAAAAGATAGAACTGTTTTTCTATTCTATGCAATTTTTCCTGACGGGGACCTCTAAAAGATGGCCGAAAACGCTTGCACATTAAAATTTTTTTCTTGTTTTTTTGCTGGAATTATTGCTTAGGTTTGAAGTGGTTGTTTTAGTATATATTTCCAGTTTGTATGCCTGTTTTTTATGGCAAGTTGATATCTACAAAACTTCTAATTCTCACATTCGACAACCCAACATTGCCATCCTTTATTACAGCAGGATATCTGCGCTGCCCTGTTTGTGCTTACATTCCAAATCTGCTGTGTTGCTTCAAATGCCAGTGGTTTGGACATTCACAAACATCCTGCCGAGGCAAAAGCGATGTGCACAGAGTGTGACTGAAGGCCACGACAATACTGAATGAAAAAGTACCCCATGCTGTGTGAACTGTAAAGATGCCCATCCTTCCTACTCCTGGAAATGCCCTGCGTGGCAGAGAGAAAAACAGGTCCAACGGATAAAAACCGTAAACAACATATCATACACATGGCCACCCCAAGTGCACCAACGAAACAAAAGACCTTTTCTGCTGTGTTGAAATCTACTAAGACATGTGGGGTTCAAACAGATATCTGTTTTCCCAAAGGAATCTCTTACTTGCATGCATGCAAAATGTTTACTGATCCTACCTACACAATCAGAAGAAAAGGAAAATACAAAGAGCAAAACCTCTAACTAAAACTGGGGTAACAACCAGGAATGTGGGTTCTAAAAAAGCCAGTAAGAACCCACTTAACAAACAGAGTGAAAGCAGCCCTCTCTAAAGTCTCAAAAAGATCAGAAACTCAATCTATGAGTGAGTTTTCTGACATCTGACGAAGAGACTAATACAGAGGTTACAAAATCAACCTCACCTTGAAAAGAAACACCCCTTGTGAGATAAAAGGGGGATACATTCTCAAAGAATGCTTCCTCAAACACATAATGGATTATAAAATAATCCAATGGGACTGTCGTGGTTTTTGCAACAACTTCTCTGACATTAAACACTTGACATCATTTACCCCATCTCTGTGTGGTACTCCAGGATATTCATCTGAAACCTGAAGAAAGAATTACTTTAAAAGGATTCACCACTACCGCAAGGATGATGATAGCCACAACCGTGCCAGTGGAGGTGTGGTTTTGTAGTTTCAAATCACATCCCAACCTTGCCGGTACAAATAACAACTGATTTGTAAGCTGTGGCAGTCAGAATTTCTATTGGAGTAACTGTCACAGTTTGTTCTATATACTTGCCACCAGATGTCAGAGTCAATGAGGATGAATTGGATGCATTCGTTGAACAGCTGCCAACACCATTCCTTTTACTTGGTGATTTTAATGGTCACAATCCTATGTGGGGCAGTCCTGACATCAATCGTCGAGATACAGCCATCGAAAGATTCATAGGCGATCACCAACTATATTTATTTAATACTGGAGAAGTGACATACTTCCATGCCCCAACAAGAACATTCACTGCCATTGATCTATCTTTAGCAAGTCCAAACCTGTTTTCAGCATTTACATGAGAGGTTGGATCTAATCCACTCTCTATCGACCACTTCCCAATATTTCTAAAATACCGAGGCAGAAAAAGCTGTGAAACAGCCCATCCACCACGCTGGAAACTTGAAATAACAGATTGGCCTGCATTCTCCTCTTTGGCTAACATCACTGAGGAAATGGTCAATACTGCGGATATCAATGATGCAGTTGAGGTTGTCACTTCCAGTATTATTCAGGCAGCCGAAAAAACAATGGGAAAAACATCAACCAGATACCCAAAGCATCCGAAACCATGGTGGAACCAGAATTGCGAGGCAGCATTTAAAGCACAAAAGAAAGCATGGGGGATTTTTAGATGATACCCCACTGCTAGAAATTTAGTTGGTTTTCAAAAAGCAAAGGCAAATGCCAGAAGAATAAGAAGGCAAAGCCAAAGGGATTCTTGGAGGAAGTATGTTTCTAGCATAACATCTTCCACTAGCTCAAAAGCAGTCTGGGATAAAATCTATAAAATCAATGGAAAATATGCCTCTCACTTTCTGTCTATGCTGGAAAATAATGGCACAATAATCAGTGATATACAGGGTATTGCTGATATGCTGGGAGAAGTGTTTTCTTCTTCATCCAGCAATATTATGTATTCAAGGAATTTTCAGGCTTATAAAGCCCAAAGTGAAAAACAGTGTTTAAACTTTCACTCCTCATCTATATGAGGAATATAATGTGCCATTCACCGGCATAAAACTACATACAGCAATCTCTCGCTCGGAGAATACTGCTGTAGGCTTGGATAAAATCCACTACAGCATGATTAACCGCTTTTGACCCACTCACTTTTTTTACAATTTTTAATTAAACATAAAAAATACTTAATGCATTTCTTTCATTTTTTTCAGTTTTAATTTTGAAGAAAAAGCTTCAAACTTTATTTTTTTTTGTCTCGCCTTTGTGTGAAATTTGACACCGATGAGCCATTGTTTGCACAGCTGGATGACCTTGAGAACATCTGGTGTTGGATTTCCTGGGACATTCTCATAGACGTCTCGGGAGGACAAGGGTTTAATAATTATCCTCTTCCTACCCACGCTCAAGTCTGACTCGAGCAACGAATGCGTGATGTAAGATTTACGCTCGAGTGTCACTCGAACAACACATCATTAATACTTTCTAAAATGTTCATGCTCGAGTCTGACTCGAGTGAAGCATTTTTAGCTTCTATTGGATGTTGTTGATGATGACATAAAATTTAATATATTTATATCCAATAATAACCCATTCAACGTGTCCGTCTGTCCCGTAACTGTTTGATAACGGACACTAGAGGCGCCCCTATCGTGTGTCATATTTCAAACATTCAAATTAACAATTTTAATTATTATTTAAATTAACAATATAAATTATTATTATTATTCATTTGGCCCAAAAATTATTATTTGCCCAATATATAACAATATAAATAATTCAATATATTTGTAATAGGAATTTATTATTGTCACGGAATGCCTGTAATGTTCACTAGGGGGCGAATAACGAAAAACCGGATAGATTTGAACCGCTACGATAAAACGATAAGTGAAATAGTTAAGCTAATATTTTAATATAATAATAGAAACCTTTCATGGCACGACCAAAGAAATACGCCACTGTGGGGGAATGTAAAGCTGCCGCTGCTGCGAGACAAAGGGAGAGACGTGCGCAGGAAACATTACAGAGAATAGCACAATCAACACGTGGAGGCTTGCAGAAGATGAAGAATTGTATACATTTATATATACTAACTGAATCAAACTTTTAAACATTAAGCGCAGACAACTTTCATATATTAAGTGCATTAAACATGTCTCAGGAATTTGTAATGCTGCTGGAACGCCCACTAGGGGGCGTCCCGGGCTACTAGTATTCAATAATAGTTCGTTTTTGAACTTTTTTTTGGTCCCCACTCATAGCAGTCATAGATATGATTGAAAAAGAAGTGATATATTTGAGTTATATATTTGAGGTAACTACTACATACGTCACTAGAAACTGATCTTCCCCTGAGACTTGTTTGGAAAGTACCCGCCATCCTCAACATTCAGCTGATCTCAAGGTCAGGTATTTATAAACACAGTACAGCTGTGTATGTCACATGACCCGCTGTGATTTTTTTCTGTATGATAAACCTAATGAATGTAAATAATACATGATGAAAAAACAGTTTTATATAAAATGTTTTAAAATATATATTTTATAAAATAGTGCATTTTTTTACATTTTAATTTTTTGTAGGAGTTTTTCCTGCAAAGCTCAATGACGTAATCGTGAGGTTAGCATATAAAAAACTAAGCACAGGATAAACTATTATAAAATAAATGCTTTATTGTTAACATATTTATTTGTATTTTTTTTACAATTATAAATTTTTTTATACGTTTATACATGAATAAGTGAAAAAGTAAATGGAATATAATTTAAATATTATATAATTCAATACATTTATACATGAGTAAGTGAAAAAGTAAATGGAATATAATGCAAATATTATATAATTCAATACATTTATACATGAATAAGTGAAAAAATAAATTGAAAATAATGCAAATATTATATAATTCAATACGTTTATACATGAATAATTGAAAAAATAAATTGAAAATAATATATTTGTTAAGAGATTTATAGGAAAACTATATACAAATTAAAAATTAATTGAGTATGATAAATTTTAAAACACGGTACTGCACATAATGCAACATTGCATTCCATACAGAAGAACCGTGTTTCTTTTTTTTGTTTTTTCTTCCAGTACTGTGATGTTTTCTACAACATACAGCACAGTACCTAATGGGAGCAGCTTTTTTTTTTCAGTTGGTGGAACGAAGTCCGGGAAGTGTCTTTCCATTAATCTTAGCAGACCTATTGTTTTTGGCCGACTTTGATGTGTTACCCTCGTTTCGGTGTGATAGGTTTCTTTTAGTCTCTCAATAAGAGTCAATCGAAATTCTAAATTTGTTCTTTGGCCACCATTTTTCTTGTACATCACAAAAGAATTATATATACAAAAATCCACTAAGTGAAAAATATTTTTGTATAGTACTTCTTCCCACTTTTTCTTGCCACTGCATAGTCATGGAGATGTTGATCGAACAGGTCAACACCCCCCATTGTGTCGTTGTTGTCGAGAATGACCTGTTGCTTTACAACAGACTTACCGGCATGTGTTCGTGTGGTTACTATGGCAGGATTGTGGACTGTAGACAGTAAAGCTACACTTCGCTTGTCCTGCCATTTCATAACCATTAGCTTACCTCTCTGGAAAGCAATTGTTTCTCCCTTTTTCAATTTTTGTCTATGGATTGCTGGCGGAATCTCTCATCTTATTGTGTGTATGATTCCATAAAAATCAGTTTTGCACGTAACAAGATAATTTGCCAACTGTGGGGAAGAGTAAAATCTATCAGTTGTTAGACAATAGCCCTTATCTAACAATGAATCAATTAACATTAGCACAATCAGTGAACTGACTGGCATATTTTTATACTTATCATCCAATATAGTCGACTTGCCGGTATAAATCAGAAATTTATATAAATATCCTGATGACGACTCACGTAAATTATAAAATTTCACATCAAAACGAGACCGTTTCTGAGGAATATATCGTTTCCACGCAAGACGACCCTTGTATAGCAACAAACTCTCATAGATGGATATGTCTCTTTTCGGTATATAAAATCGCGAAAATTTTGAATTTAGGTCTACAATTATCGGCCAAATTTTGTGCAGTTTAGGATTGAGGTGTGTGTCTGGGTTATAGGTGTCATTATTTATGAAATGTAAATGTTTTTTTATATCTCTAAATCTATTTTTCGAAATTACTCTGCCAAAAAATGGGGTGTGTAATTTGGTGTCTTGTGTCCAATACATCCTCTCCTCGGGTTTTTTTATAATACCTTGTAAAATGCAAACACTAATAAACACAAAAAATTCTTCTGCAGTAAGTGGTGTCCAGTTACTGCGTGATGTTTGTGGCCGTTGAGATTGGAATCTATTTGTTTCATCCACAATACCATTGATTTTATTCTTATCAAAAAATAATTGGAAATACTCAAGGGTCTGACGTATTCCCAACGTCTACTTTCATTCTGGGATTTCCCACAAAAGGAAAACACGGAGGAGCCAAAGATGGATTTTTCAAATCTATTAGGCACAAGTGTTTTGTACTAGATGATGCCACATCCATTTCCTGTTCACTAACATCTGATCCTGTCAGCCCACTAACTGGGGTCTGAGGGGAGTTGGTCTACAACTCCCCTCAGACCCACTTGATGATCCTGGGATATATTTGTTATCGGAATCAGAAGACATTCTGCCAACGAAATAAATTATCTAAAATCCGTTCTTTTATATTATGCACGAGAAAACTATTTTCCTAAAGTATTATAATGATAAGTAACTTACTTGATAAGTAGCAACAACACGAGTGAAAAAAGCACACAAAAATATTTCAAAATTTTCAACACAAAATAAGCAGACCGAACAACTCAAAAGCAGAACTATGAGTGAGAAAAATTACAGAATTATTCAAAGAAGAACAAAGGGTCAGAAATTCTAAGAACCATCATCTGACATCTTTTATTGCAGTCATAAATGGTAACAATTGAGAACTCATTTTCGGAAACCTTTGTATATACAGGACAATAAACATCTCCAATCATCTATTTTATTGCTGGTTTCCCATCTGAGAATTGCTAATTACTTGCAGATGTTCAAAGGTCCTATATAAATGCTTTGATACGTAAATAAATGTAAAAAAATATGAATAAAATGTATTTTTCTACTAAAATATTTATTGTATAATATACATGAAAATGTTTCGAAAAACTGTCACAAATATATATAATAAGTTGAAATGTTATCGGAAACCTTTCTATTTACAGGACAATAGACTAAAGAGTTTCCAATTACCAAGCCTAATGACTTGGTAACTAGAATCTCTTTAGAAATGTCACTTTATTGCAGTTGTCCTGTCTAACTGCTTTATAATTGCACAGAGATATTCAAAAATTCTATACAAATGCTTTTTTATGTAAATAATTATATAGAAATATGAATAACATATCTTCTCTCTAACATCTTTATTATATGAATGAAAAGTTTTACGAAAAACTATCACAAATATATATAATATTTAGAAATGATATCAGAAACGTTTTGTAGTTACAGAACAAGAAAGACTTTTCAATTACTGAACTCTAATGACTTTATTTTTCATATCTCATCTAAGACTTCATAATTGCAAACAGATCTTTATAAGTTCTACATAAATGCTTTTATTTATATGATAATATATAACTATGAATAATGTATCACTGTTTATGATTGTTGACTGTAAAATATTATATACGTTTTACAAAAATTTATTAAGTTCAATATTTTCAAAGATTGAAAAAACCCCTCCTTTCTAAACATTCGATCAATCTGTTATATGTTACATAAATATGTGTATTTTCTCAAAATAAAAAAACTGCAGCTTTCTAAATCGACATACAGAGATACTACAACCTATAGTGATAATGCCATCGACTTTGGAGAGGGTAGTTGTATTGCGAAATGTTGGTCAACATACTTCATATACAATGAGGTGTGTTGACATACATTTTGCAATACAACTAAGGTGTATATTTGATTTTGTTTATATGTTATTTACACTATTATAATAACAATGCACAATTGTAAGTGATTATTACTTTATTACATGAACGATTGATTATACATGTATTTTTTACTTATTATTGAAGTACCACTATAATACTACGTTCGCACACAATCCATGACTCACTTCGATCTTGATTTGCCTACAATCTCGATTGTGACAGGATTGTGACGTTTCTGTCGCCAGTCGAACGTCGTGCTGTTTGCATAGGCAGTCCGCTCAAGAAGAACACGGCTATTGCACGCGATGATAAAACTGACATAACTACGCAATAAGTCATGAACACCAACAAACAAAATGGAAGATTTGGTTAGAAATAAATACTTTTTGGTTTTTATTGCCATATATCTAATAATAGACAGATGTCATCGTCTCTCCAGTTGTCTTTTTTATTTCTCTATTGATAGCTCGACACGTGTTCCACAGCCACCTTGTATTTTCTCGTGCGCATGGTATTGTGGGATCTCTCTTATGACTGGATCTAGTTTCAAGAACTCTCTTGAGATTGAAACGGTCGAGAGAGGTCGCACCACCGAACAGTCTTTGACCTTGGTCACAATCTAGATTGAAATGCTCAGTGTGAACGAGGTATAACCGAAAGTACTTTGTGTTTTAGAAGGATTTATGGCAGGAATGTTCTGAAAACAAGCATATTCGTTACATATATAAAAGTTACATATAAATTTACTAAACTCAGACTAAAAATAGATGAGAATAATTATTTATAATTGTTTGTACACGTTTTTAGCTGACAAACTATCTCCAAGAATGCGTGGCTTCTTCGATGAAAATTTTTCCCTAGAAACCCGAGTCGATGCATATTCGTTGAAAACTATTCATTTCTCTATAATATATCTTTCTGAGCTCAGCAGGCATGTGAACGTGGATTTTATCGTCTAATAAACAAAACAAGGGCCTCCCATACACTAGCATAAGAAGGAGGAGTTTTGTAGATAAATTTATAAATACGGGGTGTGAACAAATATCTTATTCGTTGAAACACACTTAGTTTATGTAAATAAAGACCAATCAGTGCCTACATCGCCACAACAAGTGAACTGGTTCAAAGCAATTGTACGTTGCATTACGCGCAGTGTCGTGTTTCAAAATCAACCATATTGAATTAAATATTTAACTTTTATACAATAATTTTTAGTTGTAGTTCAAGTTTTATTTATACTTTTATTTAGATATGTAATGTAAACTCATTTTTCCACATTACCTTATTATAAGTAGAAATTTATAAATTTATTCTTTCATATTTCATTATTATTACATTTAAATAGTAAAATCTATTTTTATATCATTAAATTTATGTTAATTTCATGTTTTGTCATGTTTATTTTCTGTAATTAGTTTTTAAACTAAAAATATCGAACTTTCAAGAATGACAGCTTTCCTGCAATGTAGCGAACTTCTACAGGAAAGCATCGATCGCAGGCGTTGCCCCTGTAAAGTTGTTTATCCATGAGGAAAAGGAACCATTCAGGAGGCAACTTCAACACCTTCACAAAAATTAACAGAAAAAAAATGTTTTTTTTTCTTATAAATTTTTTTACACAATAATAAAAAAGAGTGAGAATTTCTAATACATACTTAGTCTGAACTATGTTGACATGAAGGGGTTAATGATGTCTCCAAAGTTCAGCGAAGTTTTCGCAGAAAAATAACATCAGAAATTGCAGCCGCGGTTTGCTGAGCTGTTCCAGAATTGGCATGGATGGATGCTACAAATTTAGCTTTGTTTTAGAATTGCGATTCTGAGTGATTCTCTTACTTGGGATATAAGTGTTATATATTTTTTTGTTCCGGAAGTTACAAGGATCCCAACAATATCATTCTTGTGGATATTGAGTGATTTTTCGGAAAGATACGACTAACAGAACAATTACAACTTTTGGTCAGTTACCGGAAAAGTGTGCAATTTATCCGGAATGCCTGAAAGGAGCTAGGTCTCCATCGTACTGTAAGTTCATCTCTTAACTTTTGGCTTACTCGGACCTCCGGTAACAAAGATATTGCTTATTTCCGGTAAACTTCGAAAGAGGATACTGGGCTTCCTGCTTGGTTTAGAAGGAAATTATTCGGGTATTCGTGAGGGGACATTAAATGTTATATGTCCACAAAATTTGGTGCAGATATCCTCAGCCAAATTTGAATTAAGTACGTTCGATCAAATTTTCAGTTATATAGATTAGCTATTCCATCTCGTTGCTATAGAAACGGCCATCTTTATCTTTGCATCATAGCGAAGAAGCGCTTTATTTATTTATTTATTTATTTATTTATATATATTTTTTTAAGAATTTAATTATAGTTATTTATATATAATTTTATTTTATTACTAATATAACGTTGTTCGTATCTAAATGGATAATATAAACAATATAAATGAGATGGACATTATAAGTAGGCCTAACACCACTATGGAAGAGAAGAGAGCATCTGCTTTAGAGGTGGTTAGCGAACTTAAACTATATATTAATGAAAATAACAGTGGAAAATTCAGTACACCAAAACACTCGCAGTTTATTATAAACTGTGTTGAGCGTGTGATTGATATTTTTACGGATAAACCATACAAACATGAGTTAGAAGCTCTTATCGAAAAAGTAGACTTAATTTTGAATAAGGTATCTATTAATGAGAACATAGAAATACAAAAGAAAGTTCTAGAAAAAATCACAAAATTAGAATTTCAAGACAATATGAAGGAGAAACAAATGACATATAGTGCTATTCTTCAGAGGCCACCTACGAAAACATATGCTGCAATGAACAAAATAAAACCTAAAGATGTAATACTGGTATATGGAAAAACGGACGAATTAAATAATAGTGACAAAGTACGAAAGATGTTGCAGGACAATATCAGGCCATCTGAAATCAATATTGGCATTGAACGAGTCCGAAACATAGGGAGAGGGGGATTGGCCATTGAATTAGATCGTGTGGAAGATGCCCAAACCTTGGAAAATTGCATCAATACAAAGATCCCCAATTTAATTACTAGACGCCCTAAAAAAAGGAGACCACATGTAATGATACATTCAGTGCCTAGTACAGTGGATAGAGAAGACATACCAACATTAATTCTGGAGCACAATGAGTTTTTAAAACATAAGTACACAACTGAAAATATCCACGAATTCTTTAAAATTAAATTTAATGTAGGCAAGAAAGGAGGAAGATATATAAACTGGGTAGTAGAGACCTCCCCTGAATTAAGGCGACAAATTTTGAAAGAGGGAAAATTAAACATTGATTGGTCGAGATGCAGAGTCTCCGATTTTTGCCCTGTACTACAATGCTTAAGATGCTGTAGATTTGGTCACTCGACTAGAAATTGTGATTTGCCTAAACAAATCTGCAGTCACTGTACTGAAGACCATTCATATAATAAATGCCCCAAACGAAATAACACCCCTATATGCTGCAATTGTAAATATGAAAGGGCCCTAAATTGTGCCCATAATGCAAGAAGTGGTTCCTGTCCTGTGTACAACAGAGTGAAAGAGAAGTTAATAAATAATACTGATTATGGAACCCTTAATAAACAAAATGATACGCATACTACAAATAAACCTTAGAAGGAGCATGGCGGCTTCCTCTCTCCTTAACATTAAATTTTCAGACTTTGATATCATATTAACACAGGAACCTTATTGTCGTATTGATTCTCCTAGTTGTCTTGCTACTAATTGTACCATTTTAAAAGGTACAAATGATTATCCATGGGCTGCCACTATTGTGGTAAACAATAATTTACCAATTTTGTTACATAAATCTTTTAGTAATGAAAATATTGTTTGTTTGGAGACTTGTATTGCCAGTGATAGAATTATAATAGTTAACGTATACTGCCCTGGTGATAATCCTCTTGACGATATCACTTGTGATTTACAAAACATAATAGACAAATTTCAAGGAGAAAACATCATTGTGGCAGGAGATTTTAATGCTCACTCCCCAACTTGGGGAGGAGATCAACTCGATCATAGGGGTGAGGGATTTGAGGAATTTTTCTCAACCAATAATTTCTCAATAATAAACAATCCTCTTTCTCCGCCTACTTATTCCAGTATACATGGAGAAACTTGGATAGATCTTACGGTCTGCAGCAGCAACTGCGTGCAGAGGATTTGTGGTTGGCAGGTGCTGGAAGAGGACTCTTTGAGCGACCATTCGTACATTGTATACAAATTTTCCTCACAAACTCCTGAATTATCTGCTGTATATGATTCACAGCTTCGTTACAATCCATCCAGAGCTGATTGGAGCTCTTTCAAAAACTTTTTAGATACGAACCTTGAATTTTACAACATGGAGGATCTAACATGGGCTAGGAGGCAAATTGCTCAAAATATTACTACGATCAATCATGCCTGTGAACTATTCATACCGAAAACTATTATGAGAAGAAGACCTGTTCCTTGGTGGACTCCTAGACTTAGCGAATTAAGAAAAACATGTAACAAATGCAGAAGAGCATACCAAAGATGTAGACGTGAACCCACGAGAACTAGGCTTAAAAACATATACTTAGACAAGCAGAAAATATACAAGGAAGAATTGAAGACAACTAAAATTACATCTTGGAAAGAATACTGCAGCAGGGCATCAAAAAACCCTTGGGGGTATATCACCAGGCTTTGTACTGACAAGCTGCATCGCCCACAAGTTTTAATTAACGACGACTCCATAGCTACAAACTTTATAGATATACTCAATAAACAAATAGATAAATTCTGCATTTCTGATTCTCATACTGAGGATAATCTCTGGCAACGCGTGCTCAGACAAAGCAGATATGACAACATTGATACATCTGAAGCTTCGCCTTTTCAACAACATGAAATACATAATGCAATTACTCAGCTCAGGAATGGTAAAGCCCCTGGTGTGGATGGCATGACTGCTAGTATCGTGAGAAAAATCTGGGATATCATTCCAGAACAACTTGAAGAGCTTTTTAATACCTGCCTCTCTATAGGATATTTCCCAGACAAATGGAAAATTGCACGAATAATTCCCGTACCCAAGCCAGGGCAACCTGAAGAATCAAGACCTATCTCTCTTCTCCCACTCCTGGGAAAAACGCTAGAGAGACTCATTGCGAATAGACTAATATGGCACCTTGAAACAAATAAACTTCTCCATAACTCCCAGTATGGATTTCGACATCAAAGGTCTGCAACAGATGCTATATATGAATCGACCAAAATTATAAGACATCTATTAAATAATAATAACAGATTTGTGCTTGCTATCAGCCTTGATATTAGCAAGGCCTTTGATAGCACTTGGTGGCCATTAACATTATATCAACTGCGAGAGAAGAGATGCCCTGCTAATATATACAGAATACTACAAAACTATCTTTCCGACAGAACTGCAATTATGCAAAAAGGTACTGTTGAAGTGAGGAGGAATGTGGTAAGAGGATGTCCACAGGGTTCAGTCATTGGCCCTTTGTTATGGATAGTTACATTTGATCTCATTCTTGAACAGAATT
>NW_019384655.1:4304-64256 GCF_000671375.1 Centruroides sculpturatus | reverse complement strand
TCGTTAAAAAACGACTAGCAGAGAGATGGCAAAATGTGTGGAATGCACAAATCCACAATAAACTTCACGAGATCAAACCTTCGGTAGAAAATTGGACACATAATAGGCAATATGATAGGAGATCTGAGGTTATCCTTACTCGTTTGAGAATTGGACACACACGACTGACTCATCAATACCTTTTGAAGGGAGATGACGAACCAGTATGTCAGCACTGCAACTGTGCTGTAAGTGTTAAACACATATTTTGCAACTGTGTTGCTTTTGATCAGAGTCGTAGACAGCATTTTGGAAATGCAAGCTTTAGAGACATTTTGGGCCAGAGGCCAAACTTGGATAATATACTGGACTTTCTGAAAGTCATTAACATGTATAGAGAAATATAATGATTTATTTATTGTATAGTTTTATTTATGTTGTGTTGCATATTTAAATTATTGTATATATTTTTGTTGTTTATGTTTTTATTTTTTGTTGTTGTTTATTTATTTATTATATTATAGATTCTATATATATATCACCATTGGCTTTTGAATGGTGAAACTGTTCTGTATATATGTTTTTTTTTATTTATTTTATACATCCAATCATACCATTTGTCGTGGCGCAGTATAGCCTGCATGGCTTTTGTGCCAATAAAAATTAACCAACCAACCAACCATCTTAGTACTAAGAATATCTTATCACTTGTCAACTTATACTGTTCAAGAACAATTTTTAACTGTTCACTGATTTGTGTAGCTGTATGGGAACCTTCAAAGGAAACAATTTGCATAACATCTCTTTCCTGCTGAAAATTATCATTGAACCAGTGGGCTGTTACACTTAAAAAAAAGAATTGGTTTTAGTTGCTATCCAAATATCAGCGGTTAAAGAAATATACTTTGTTTCTGTTAAACACAGAAACACTTCAACTTTTTAAACAATGTCGAAGTTTCCATGCGTCAACAATTAACTGTTGAGATTTATTTTAGAAACAAAGGAAGAGATTGTTGATTTTGCGAGGATATTCGATTCTCTTTTGTTTACCTGACCCAAAAGAGATGGAAATACCAGGTGGAGAAAAATGGGTTTTTTCCACATTATAATTAACTTCAGGATCTCACACTATTAATGCAATAAATTTTTAATACTAATCGGCCAATTAATCGGTATCTGTTGATAATGCATGGCCGATTAATCTGTAATCGACCATTTTGCTTATCGGTTCATCCTTAGTTAATAGCATTTTACCTTGGTCAACTCCAAAGATAAATGTTGATTTAAGCTTAAAGCAGTTTCCCAAAGAAATCACACCAGATTACATCTATAGACAGCACTTTGCAGTAATTCAACGCAGTGACTGGAATTTAATTCCTATTTTCACCGATGGATCAAAATCGGAAGACTACGTTGGCTCAGCCTTCATCTGCCAAGATGAAATCGTGGCAGAACAAATTGAATCGAATTCATCCATCTTTACTGCAGAGCTGCAGGCTATTCACCTAGCCTTAAAGTATGTAATCAGAAAAGGTCATCGTCACTGCGTGATTTACACTGACTCAGTTAGTGCACTTCAGGCTTTGATCTCGTGTGAACCTAGTTTTCATTCTATAGTGATTAAAATCCATAAACTGTTTTGCCATCTTTGTGCGAGTAATATTTTTGTAAAATTTTGTTGGGTCCCAGGCCATGTAGGTATAAGAGGAAATGAAGAAGCTGACGCAGCTNCATCTGCCAAGATGAAATCGTGGCAGAACAAATTGAATCGAATTCATCCATCTTTACTGCAGAGCTGCAGGCTATTCACCTAGCCTTAAAGTATGTAATCAGAAAAGGTCATCGTCACTGCGTGATTTACACTGACTCAGTTAGTGCACTTCAGGCTTTGATCTCATGTGAACTCAGTTTTTACTCTGTGGTCATTTAAAATCCATAAACTGTTTTGCCATCTTTGTGCGAGTAATATTTTTGTAAAATTTTGTTGTGTCCCAGGCCATGTAGGTATAAGGGGAAATGAAGAAGCTGATGCAGCTGCAAAGTCAGCAAGCCCTTCTCAGTATACAATGCATATTGAAGGAGGTGATTTGAAGCTAGTTGTTAAAAAACGACTAGCGGCGAGATGGCAAAATATGTGGAATTCACAAGTCCACAATAAACTACATGAGATCAAACCTATGATAGAAAATTGGACAGATAAGAAATTCTATGACAGGAGATCTGAGGTTATTTTTAGTCGTCTGAGGATTGGACACACTCAGTTGACTCATCAATACCTTTTGAAGGGCGAAGAGCAACCAGTATGCCAGTATTGCAACTGCTCTCTAAGTGTTAAACACATATGGCTTGATTGCTCTGCCTTTGAGATCAGGCGTAGACAGCATTTTGGAAATGCAAGTTTCAAAGAGATTCTGGACCAGAGGCCCAATCTCAATGATGTATTGGACTTTTTAAAAGTCACTAATTTGTATAAAGAAATGTAATTATTTATTTATATATTTATCACATTTTTGTGCGTTGTTGTTGTTTTTTTGGACTTATTATGTGTATATTTATTTTTGTTATTGTTCTTTCTTTATTTATTATTGCCATATGTTAGTTATTTATCATGTTTAAAATTTTTTTACCATTTGCCCTGGCTCAGCATAGCCTATATGGCTCTTGTGCCNTTTGTGCGTTGTTGTTGTTTTTTTGGACTTATTATGTGTATATTTATTTTTGTTATTGTTCTTTATTTATTTATTATTGCCATATGTTAGTTATTTATCATGTTTAAAATTTTTTTACCATTTGCCCTGGCTCAGCATAGCCTATATGGCTCTTGTGCCATAAAACAAAAACCAAACAAACAAACAAAAAGTAAATTCGGCTACGGAAAATTTCTGTTGTGTCCCTTTCCTTGATGTTCTTAGCATGTGCATATTTCGCTTAATAGTTAATTAATCTCAGCCTGTATCTGAATATTTAAGTAATTATGCAGAGTATTGATCAATTATTTTTGCCTGTACTTGAATATTTAAGTCATAATGTAGAGTATTGATCAGTTAATTATGCTTATGGTTATATCAATAAGTTGATAATGAACACGCACTAGGCAGATTATTAGATAAATTAAAGGATGTCTAAGTTTTATTGATCCATTGGTTACATTCCACAAATTAAATGCGTTACCATTAAATCAGGATTATGTAATGTAAACATGAGTATGGCTTTAAATACCTTATTTATAAATGTGGAAGTGGAAATAGGATCAAGAGCAACCATTTGTTTAACAAATTTTATATAGAAATATTTATTGTCGTGATTAACTTTGAACAAATTCATTTTATTAATTGTTAATTGAAAACTAGAAGTATTCTGAAGCGAATGAAGAAAAGAACACAAGAGAACATGGACATGATGCAGAAGAATTTTCTTTTACCAGAAACAGTTTTCTCTCCTTTATTAATAATTATGAAATTTAGTGGTATAGATTTTTCTTTTATCTCTGCAAAGAAAAGAAGAATTATATACACATATGTAGCATTTTTAAAATTTTTCTTTCTAGTTAGAACTATAAGTTATGGCATCATTCTATATGTAGGGTCAGAAGATGTAGCATTAATGTTGTGTGATAATTCTGGAATTTACAAGGAAAAGGCTAATGATATACGACTTATTCTATTTCTTTGTAACTTGTTTTCTTTGTATTACTTTAAAGTGTGGAATTTGAAAAGCTTGAGAATGTCCTTTGAAGAAAATCGATTCCTGTTACAGTATATCATAAATGAACCAATGTTTAGATATCAAAAACTTTCTAAACTCTTAAAAATTCAGAATATACTTGTCATTTCGTGGCTAATTGTGATTATAATTTTAAGTCTTATTGTGATTTTTTCGAAGAGTTATTTATTTTTGTCACTTGTTGGGAGTACCTGGAAGATTCACGATTCTTTTTGTCTAATTTTAATGAATATAAATAGTATCTACATAGTTATGAATAATCTTGCTGTAATTTTTTATCTCATTTTCTTCTGTGAAATACTGAAGATGCAGTTTTCGCTATTGCATGAATATTCAAAAAATGTTAGCAGGGTTTTTCCATTAAGAGTTGTAACAAAATGCTTAGAAAATCTGAAAGATAATCTGAAATTTATCAACGTTACTCAAAATGAATTTACCACTGTAATAGTAATTATTGTAATATGTCAAGAATTTTCATTGGGAAAGAGTCTTTTGTTAAATTACGAGATGGAAAAGACATTGAAATTTAGTCTCTGGATGTTCAACATTATTATTATTTGTATTGGTTCAAGTTATTTATATTATTTGTCAAATCTATCAGCAAGCGTAAGTAATAGTTTTTAATTTCAAAATGAAATACTATAAAGAATTAAATACTGTAGAAATATTAAATTTTGAAAATACAGCTGAATTGGTTTATTGTAAATACAGATATTGTTTCAGTCGTTCAATGTTATCAGAATTAGAAATTTGTCATCAAAGCTGACACTGCAAGATGTCCTTTAAATCTGTCAGCCTTAATGAGTGTGTATAATTTCTGGTATTTCTTACCTTACTTCAATTACATGAGTAATTATACTAGAGGGATTACTATTAGTTATCATTAAGTAATAGCATGGTGATTTATTTTGTTGGTATTCAATGGATTGCCTTTTGTTCTCTGGGTCATGGAGGAAGACCCAAATTTGATGTTTGGTCACTATTTTTTCCAAAATATTTTACTTTCAGCTTTAACTCTTTCAAAGAGTTTTTGTGAGGTTCAAACTTTATCTCATTTCACACAAACTGCAGGACCTCTGTGGCACAAACTTTACAAAATCTATGAAGAGCATTTATGTGGTCTACTTTTTCTTTACAAATACTAAATTTAGAGGGAATTTGTTATCGTACATTGAGACAATTTTCATGGGTAATTTATTATATTCACTTTTGATGGAACTTGTCACAATCCTAGTCCTTCCTGATGACGATTTTGTCTTTCTATCCTTGCTGTTAAGTGTTAAGTCTTAATCTGGGTAGGCAAAAAATTAGAAATGTTCTTCAGCCTTTATCACTCAGCCAGGTCCACAATGAGTGCCATTATGGGCTTGGTCAAACCTGTGATGGATATTAAAAGAAAGGCTGTGTTAGGCAAAAGACTATTTCCATAAAAATTCAAGTTGCACATTTGTCATTATACTTAATTAGTATACTTTTTGATACAGCTCAATATTTTTGTGAAAAATGTTCTGTAATAATTTTACTGTGTTTGCCATGCAGAATGTTACTTTACTGCATAAAAGTTGAAAATCCTTTTGTTTTTGGATTGCATGCTTTTATTACCATAACACCAACTTCATTATTTTATAGATAATTATTTTATTATTCAATATCATATAAAAAAAAACTATACAAAAATGCATAAAAATTCCAAAACAGATTTTAACTTTTAATATAAAATATGAAGTAGATGTTGTAGAAAAATATGCTTTGTTATTTGTAAAAATATTAATTTATGTATACTACTACTAAATTTGTAAATTTTGCTATTTTGGTAGTACTTAAATGAATAATATACGTTTTGATATTGTCTCTCTCAGGAAATAGATATCTGCTCTATGTTATACGACAGATACTTTCAGTGCGAGAGTGAGGAGGATATTTACATGGTAACATTTTAAAAATCTAAGAATTTTCAGATTTTAAAATATTGTAATTGTTTAATTTTATTGTTTCAGATTTACAATATGATGAATCAGTATCAGCAATCAGAAATGAATTTAAATTATCTTGGTTGCTTTCCTATCACTCGCTTATTTATATTGAAGGTTTGTATTGTATGTTGTTATAACAACATAAACTATCTTACAAATTTCTTAATATATATTACAGTAGTGTCTCAATAGTTCAAGGTTTATTATGTTTCGGGGCATTACCATCTTCAAGCCACAGTACACATACTCAAATAGAACACTTAAAAATTACATATTGGATAATTCAAATCAAATGATGTGATGAGACATTCTACACTGAAAATGTAAGCTCAGTAAAAGGTCTAATGTAGGTTTTCAATTTATTGTGTTGTTAAGTAGTAATATGGTTGCCAGATATTTCCATATACATTTGCCACTTGCCTGGTATTGTACAGGACATCATATACTATAAGCACAATTTATTTTTAAAATATAATAATAATAATAGATGTGTTAATTAATTAATGTTGAGTTTATTATTATAAAATAAACATTATTTAATGCTTTTACTTATTACTGCTTTTTATTATATATATTTCATATACTTTGAGGTTGTCTCAAACTGATCAACTCAAACTATCAAGACTCTCCCGTTCATGACTTTGCATCATAATTCATTAAAAAAAACTGTTCATATGTTTATAAATTGTATAACACAATTTTTATACTTTCCATCTAACATCATGTAATGTTTCCATATCTGCATTACATACAAACAGTTCATAAAAACTGTTTCAATTCATATTATTATTACAGATTTTTAATTTATCACTACTGATGAATTAAAAATTCTGACCAAAATGAAATTTTGTTAAATCTATTTTTATCACATTTAGTGTTACAGTAACAAATATCAATGTGATATTTCTTTTATTTCAGATGCTTATCTACTTTTTTACTCAGGCTGTGGTACTTAAAGGAATATATGAAAAGTTTTCATCTTAAAAATCTTTAAATATGTTTGAATTTTGTAAAATAAATAAATAGAAAATAGAGGTGTAATTGCAATGAAATGTAAATAATTAAAATAAATTGATATAATTTTTATTTTAATTGTATTTTATTTTTCACAAACAATTATTCATCAAAAATTGTCTCAACAGTATTCATTATTATTGTCCCCTTGATGTGGGTTCCTGTCAGTGGTGAGTATACCTCCCAGAGATGGTTTAGTAATTCTTCTTTACCATCCCTGGGATATGAATGCCCACCCATGTGTTTGCTGTGCGTGGTATCCCGTATGCCAGAAAGGGGGATCCTGGTAGTTGAGGGGCAACATAACGTCCCCAACACACTGCTTTGGCCCCTGCTCTGGATAAAGGGGAGGCTCAAATCAGGCTCTGTTTGAGTCAATAGGCTGGTCGTTGAGTCATCCTTGACCTCGGCCTGGAGTCAACTGATTGATGCAGACCGGGCAGACTCGTCAGGCGAGATGTGCTATTTTTGACTGCATTGTGATGGTATAGCTCCTGGGAAACCCTGGTGTGACAGTCTGTAGGAGTCTCTCATGTGACGGCATCCCCTTGTTGGGCCTTATGGTGGGTGGGGTCACTAGGAGCTGAATTATTTAGTCTAAATATGGATTCGAATTTAACCAAACAGCAGAAAAGGAGAACAAGAAGACCAAAACACCCCTACCTAAAATAGGGGTAATGACAAGAAACATGGGTTCTAAAAATTTTTGGCTAATAAGAACCCACTAAACAAACAGTGTGTGAAAGTAACTCTCTCTAAACCTAAAAAAATCAGAGGCTCAGTCTATCAGTGAGTTCTCTGACTTCTCTGATGAAGAGACTAATAAGGAGGTGTCACCACCAACCTCTCCTCCAAAAGGAAATCAGCCGTAAAACTAAAGAGGGATACCTTCACGAAGAATGCTGCCTCAAACACATTACGTGTTTGAGGCAGCATTCTTCGTGAAGGTATCCCTCTTTAGTTTTACGGATTATAAAATAATCCAATGGAACTGTCGTGGTTTCCACAACAACTTCTCTGACATTAAACACTTGACATCATCTACCTCATCTCTCCGTGTGGCACTCCAGGAAACCCATCTAAAATCTGGAGAAAATATTTCTTTAAGAGATTCGATCTCTACTGCAAGGATGATGATATCCACAACCATGCCAGTGGAGGTGTGGCTATTGTCGTTTTAAATCACATCCCATCCTTGCCGGTACAAATAACAACTGATTTGCAAGCTGTGGCAGTCAGAATTTCTATTGGAGTAACTGTCACAGTTTGTTCTATTTACTTGCCAGCCGATGTCAGAGTCAATGAGGATGAATTGGATGCATTAGTTGAACACCTATTGCTTTTACTGGGTGATTTTAATGGCCAGATATTTTCATATACATTTGCCACTTGCCTGGTATTGTACAGGACATCATATACTTTAATTTACCCCAATGTGGGGCAGTCCAGACATCAACCGCCGATGCAGAGCCATCGAAACATCCATAGGCAATCGCCAACTATATTTATTTAATAGTAGAGAAGTGACATACTTCCATGCCCCAACAAGAGCATTCATTGCTGTTGATCTATCATTAGCAAGTTCAAACCTGTTTTCAGCATTTTCATGGGAAGTTGGATGTAATCCACTAGTGAAGATCTTATTGCTGTTCCTTCCCAACTTTGTTTCGTTGAGTTGTTTTCTTGTGTTTCACGACTCGATGTAATGAATCAGGTTCGTTGGAAAGCATACCTCCACACTCAAATTGAATATATTTACAGTTTATTTACAGTAGTAGAAAGTACAAGTTAGAAAACATAGTATATGTACAAGATGACCATGCGTGGTGAATTCACGTGCCAGGTTGGCGTCTGGGAACTAATAATCTTTGGAGAGACCTCAGTCAGCTTGTGGAGTCGGCTCAACTGCACGGTCGGTCCGGTCTCAGCACTAACCCGTCTCTGAGAAGATCAACAGAGGAGAACACACTTTCTTTACGCTCAGCGGGCTTCCCAAGTGCCTGAGAGTGTATCAGTCTCTTGCCCTTCTTTCTTTGACTCTCATTCGCCCCGCAATTTAAGGGATTTTGGAACGGGAACTTCCGACCAATCACAACCCTTTTTTATGCCCGAACAGCTTACACTCGGGTCCGCCATCATCCAATGAGAGTGAAGCTTACACAAACGTCCGCCACTTGTTTACGTTCGTTTGCTTACCATTACCGTCTGACTGCAGGTGGGTCCAATTAACAAAGCCGGTGCTTCCTTTGTTTACCCTTGTTTACAAGTCAATACTTTACAAGTGGTATTACCCGACCGCACGTGGGTCCAATTGACAAGGTCGCGCCTCTTTTGTCCCCACTCCGCTAAAAGGTCACTACTTTACACCACTCACTAGTGACCACTTCCCAATATTTTTAAAATATCAAGGCAGAGAAAGCTGTGAAACAGCCTGTTCATCATTCTGGAAACGTGAAATGGCCGATTGCCTTGCATTTTTTTCTTTGGCTGACATCACTGAGGAAATGGTGAATATTGCTGATATCAATGATTCAGTTGAAATTGTCACTTTCAGTATTATTCAGGCAGCTGAAAGAACAATGGGATAAACATCAACCAGATACCCAAAGCATCTGAAAACATGGTGAAACCAGAATTGCGAGGTAGCATTTAAAGCACAAAAGAAAGCATGGGGGATTTTTAGAAGATACCCCATTGCTACAAATTTGATAGCTTTTCAAAAAGCAATGGTAAATGCCAGAAGATTAAGAAGGCAAAGCCAAAGGGATTCTTGGAGGAAGTATGTTTCTAGCATAACATCTTCCACCAGCTCTAAAACAGTCTGGGATAAAATCACAAAATTAATGGGAAATATGCTTCTCACTCTCTGTCCATGCTAGAAAATAATGGCACAATAGTGAGCTATATGCATGGTATCGGTGATTTGTTGGGTGAAACGTTTTCGTCTTCATCCAACAATATTATGTATCCAAGGAATTTTCCGGTTTATAAAGCCAAAAGTGAAAAACAATATTTAAATTTTCATTCTTCATCTAATGAGGAATGTAATGTGCCATTCACTAGAATTGAATTAAATTCAGCGATCTCTTGCTCTGGGAATAGTGCTATAGGTCCAGATAAAATCCACTACAGCATGATTAAAAATCTGTCAAACAATTCCCTGTCAAACAATTCCTTGTAATCTCCTATGCCTGTTTAACAGAATATGGACAGAACATACTTTTCCTGACTCTTGGAGGCTATCGATCATTATTCCCATTTCCAAGCCAGGTAAAGACCACAAGAATCCCTCTAATTACAGACCAATCTCTCTGACAAGTTGCATGTGTAAACTCTTTGAGAGAATGGTAAACAGACGCCTGATGTTTTTCCTAGAGGAAAAGAACTATTTCTCACCACATCAGAGTGGATTTCGTAGGAACAGAAGTACCATGAACAACTTAGTAAATTTTGAAACATCTATTTGCGAAGCGTTTGTTAGACGACCGCGCTTAGTGTATGTGTTTTTTGATATAAAGAAGGCCTATGATCGCTGTTGGTGATATGGGATACTCCGTGATCTGTACGAATTCGGGTTATGGGGTAATCTGCCAATTTTTATGAAAAACTTATTACAGAATCGGAGATTTCAAGTCAGGATGGGCAATACACTATCTAGGCTCTTCTCACAAGAAGTAGGTGTTTCTCAAGGCTCTATTTTGAGTGTGACACTGTTCCTAATTAAAATTAATAGCATAGCTGTCTTCCTGCTAGTGTGAAAATATGTGGATGAGTTTCAGATCTCCTGCCAGTCTAGTAACATGAGTTTTATCCAGAGACAACTACAAACCTCCCAATAATACAAAATTGGACAGCATGCCGACTATTTAATAGAAAAAGCTTTTTATCATACAGGCATTAATTACCAATGACTGTCGTCAGACCGACAAGCGCTTTCTACGCTAATTATTTTCGTCTTCTTCAGGCTGTTAAAACGGTTAAATTCCTTTTTTTGATTACAAATAACTGATCGTTCCAAGTTTATTACTGTTTTGGAATGGAAGCAACAGTAGAACATAAAGTAGTTTTCAAACAAAAACACGTGCGGTTGTAATGCGCATGTGCTGTGCATTTCCAAATTGCGGAGCTAGATATGTTGGTTTAGAGAATTATACAAACTGATTCACAAAGGGGGCAAATCAAGTGTGGGGGTGTTGCAAGGATTTAGTATGTTGGTAAGGAGGGCCTCCCAAATGTATATAATAATTCTGTTATTGCACTGTCTTATTATGGCACCTCGTCACTTTTTTTTCCTACAAACCTCCCTAAATCTCATATACGATTGGTCCAAGCGTTACACTTAACGCAGAGAAGACCTTATGCATCCACTTTTGTTGAAGGCGTGGTTTGCACCTGGATCCAGAAATTTTCCTGAATGGGGATAAAATCCCAATGGTGAATGATGCAGTTTTTTGGGTGTTTCTTTTGACCAAAAACTGACATTCTTGCCACACTTGCGCAACCTGAAAAGTAGATGTTTAAAATCTTTGAATTTTTTAAAGGTATTATGCTGCTCATCCTGGGGAGCAGACAAATGTTCTATGCTCAAGATTTATAGGGCCCTTGTCCGCTCAAAGCTGGATTACGAATGCATTGTTTATGGCTCTGCGCGAGAGTCTACTCTTTGGATGCTGGATCTAATCTACCATCAAGCTTTGCGTTTGTGCACCGGTGCATTTCGAACTTCTCCTGTCCTTAGTTTGTATGTGGATGCTTATGAGATTACACTATCCTTCAGGATAGAACAGTTGTCTCGTTTTTACTACATCGAACAGAAATCTCTGAATAGACTTTCAGTTGAAAAGATTATTTGCAGCTCGGACAAGTAGTGTCCCTACATTCGACATAAAAATGGAGAATGTAAGCAGCACGATTGACCTGGACACAAGCAACATCTCATAAGTTGAGTTTAATAGTATTTCACCTTGGTCAACCTGAGTATTAGATGTTGACTTAAGCTTATAGCAGTTTCTCAAGGAAACCACGCCAGACTACGTCTACAGACAGCACTTTGCAGAAATTTAACATTGTGATAGGAATTTAATTCTTACATACACTGATTGATCGAAATTGGATAACTATGTTGGCTTAGCCTTTGTTTGCCAAAATGAAATTGTGGCAGAACAAATAGCACCAAACTCTTTTGTTTTTTCTGCAGAGTTGCAGGCTATTTATTTAGCCCTGAAGTATATAAATAGGAAAGGTCATTGTTTGCTGCGTGATTTACACTGACTCAGTTAGTGCATTTCAGGCTTTGATCTCGTATGAACCTAGTTCTCACTCTGTAGTGATTGAAATTCATAATTGATATGTCATCTTACGAGGAATCTCTCTATAAAATTTTGTTGGGTCCCAGGCCACATTGGTATAAGAGGGAATGAAGAAGCTGACACAGCTGCAAAGGCAGCTAGTTTTTCACAGCATGCAATGCCTATTGAAGGAAGTGATTTGAAGCTAGTAGTTAAAAAAACGACTAGCAGAGAGATGACAAAATATGTGGAATGCACAAATTCACAATAAACTACATGAGATCAAACCAATGATAGAAAATTTGACACGTAATAAACAGTATGAGAGGAGATCTGAAGTAATTCTTATTCGCTTAAGAATTGGGTATACTCGATTGACTCAATACCTTTTGAAGGGTGAAGACCAGCCATTATGCCAACATTGCAACTGTACTGTGCAGTCGACCCCCCCCTATAACGTGGGTTCCTATAACAGAAATTCCTATAACGTAGCGAAAAAATTGTAGCAGTATTCGTATAAAGTGACTCGTAAAACGTCATTGCCGACTCCTGTCGCGACAAGATTGGTCGAATCTGGACCAATAGTGAATGAGCAGCCGAACTACTTTCCGCCACCCAGCGCCACGCTACGGAGAGTTTAGGCTAGTAAGTTGAGTTTATTATTGTCTGTACAGTATGTAAATTAGGTACCGTTATTCTAATACAGCTCTAATTTTACACATTTCTTGTGAAAGAAACATTTCTTATTCAACGGCCATAAAAATTATTTATATTAATGATGTCTCCAAAGGTCAAGTTATTTTTCTGCAAAAAATTCATTATTAGAAATAGCGGCCGGCTTTTCGTGCGCTGTTCCATGATGAAAACAAGCTTGAGCAACGGTGTAGTCGAAAGGTGCACACTCGGTAAGTAATCCTACAATTTTTTGTTTATAGCATAGTTTATATGGATTATTTCCAAAAAATTATACATGTTTTGGAAATGTTGAGTGGAATTAGTCTAGAATCTGTTAATTTTATAGAAGAAAACCTTTCAAACAGCCTTAGTCCGTAAACTTCACACGTGTTGGGCTGTGATTGACTCATGTATTTAATGATTCCTACAACATAAAATTCGAATAACGGAACGTATTTAAGCATTATAGGGGGGTCTACTGTAATTGTTAAACACACACTATGCAATTGCATTGCCTCTGAGAGGATTCGTAGACAGCATTTTGGAAATGCAAGTTTTAAACAGATTCTGGGCCAGAGTCCAAATCTTGATAAATTATTGAACTTTTTGAAAGTCACTAATTATTATAAAGAAATTTATTTATTTGTTTATATATATAAACTTGTTAGTATGTACATGTGTACTGTTATATCTTTTTGTTATTGGTTTTATTATTTATTATTTTATTTATTTATTTATATTTAATATTTTACACATATATATATACATTTATTCATTAGATTTTATAGTATTACCGTTTGACATGGCGCAGCTTGGCCTATGTGGCCCTTGCGCCAATAAACCCTAACTAACCTAACCTAACCTAGGCCATTTTTGAACGACTTGTGCCATCAGGAAAACTTTGATTTGGACAAGAAATCACTCCTAAAGGCCGTCTGAATTTATGTAAAGGTTTTGGTGGTGGAGTTTCCAAGTTTAATGCAAAATTTGATAGCATAATGTTGCTTCATAAAATGATCCATTGTGCTGTGTTAGATTAAACTGAAAACGGGATTCACAGGAATAAACTTTACATTACCAGCAACTTAGAGATAAATGAGACCGGATGAATTTTGAAGCTAACATCCCTTGCCACCTAGTGCCGCAGGTTAGAACTAGCTATGGTGTATCGTCGTGTTATGAAAAAATTGGTCGCATTATTTATCTAATGCGACCAATAACTCTGCACTGTACTCTCAGAGGGTGAAAGTATTTTCATGTATTTATTATTGATACCACTTATTCTTGTAGTATGAAAACTGTTCTTTAATCTTTCAGTAACTTTTTCCTTTATTTTAATGATGAACTTAATTGATTTCAGTTTACACAATTTAAAATAAATGATAGTTTGAAGCACTGCTAATTTGAGATTCTGGGCTCGTTTAATTGACGAGCACTTTGCTCTTGTGGCTAAAGCTAGATGCTATATGTCAGTCAAAACTCAGCATGCTGTGCTAGTAACTTGATTTAGTTACCTTTTTTCAAATTTTGAAAATTTTGTTTAATGAGAGAGAGTTCATTATTGTAATCATTGATGAATGTGTGATTTGTATCTCTGATTAATGCACAAATTTTTCAATATGCATGAAGTCATTACAACTTTTAAATGTTGAACAAGTATTTTTGATAATCAAGTATTTTAATCGATGGAAGCAGTTTTTTAATAAATCTATTGCTTGATCCATCACAACTCTGATAGAACTGTGTTCCTGTTTAAAGCGTTATGTTTAACACTGAGATTGCAATAAACTTTATATGGCACAATTAAAAATGTATCCAATGGATATGTTGAATTTAAATAATAGTGAATTTTAATATGTTGAAGATTCATTCAAAAACATGTTGTAAATAGATCTTTGGTACCAAATACAAGAATCATTAGCTCTACCAAGTTAATTAACAAATGCATCAATAATTTGCATTTCACTACCACACATTATTTGCAACAGGGTAGAATGCTCTTTCTCTGTTGTAATAACTCTTAACTAATTTCCTTTGGTGTTTTCATGTACAGTACATGTGAGTTCCATCCACACACCCAATTATTGTAGGCAATGAAACAGTGCATAATTATTCAAATTTATGAACTATTTTCTTCAAGTTATAAGTTGATCATTGAATATAATTGTCAATTACGCCACACATTTTTTACAGAAGTCTATAAAAACTGCATAGTCATGATTTTTCTTTACACCAAACCTATCTCCAATACCTCTGAATCACTCTTGATTAGCACGAAGCCAAATACACAGTACTTAGTAATATCTGTTTTGTTGGTGAAATAGGAGGTAGACCTTTCTTTTCTTCTATTTCTCAGTTTGAGTTTATTAATTTAATGATTTCCAAGAAAAAAATAAATTTGTGGGTGAGATGAGACGTAAAAACACCCTTAGAATACGAATTACTATTTCTTCAACATAACTGTTTATTTTTGTCACTGAAAATTATCAGGTTCATTTGAAATCGCAGATACTGATGATTAAATTTCTATGCTTTCTTTAATTATTTCGTTCTAATTTTTAAAAATAAGACTGATTTCTAAAACAGGAATTTGCAAAGAAGTAACAGTATCTATCTTCCTTCAGCAAAAAATGATTGTGAAGTATCGTGCAGCAACATGCTGTGACTGCTGCTTATGATGCTATTAATGCTACATTTTTGCTGAATTAAAAACTGATGACATTTTTTAATGGTACATAATTAGAAAACCATTGATCTGCTTATTTATCATATGCCATACAGAAGCACCAAATATATTGAGTGTTTTCACTGAAAATTGATTTTTTTGCAAACATTATAAGGAATAAGGACTTGCACTGTATATGAAAATCGCTGTTTTAAACAGTAACATTAATTTTGTATAGTTAAAGGAAGTGGATCACGTTAGGATTATCATTTTTACTGAATTATTTTACAACTTGAACTTGAATTTATTATATACTGAGTATATAAATAAATTTTATTTATTACATATTTAGCTATTTCCTGATTCTGGCCTTCGTCGTTGTAGATATAGTTAACAATTATTCATATATAAATTAAAGTTTTGTTTAAACTATGAAAAATTTAATATACATGCAATTAGGACTGGTTTAAGACTAGTCTATTGCACAGTAGAACATTCCTGTCTCATGGGAATTAGAGTCCGTTCTCGGATTAACCACAACATTATAGAATATAAATATAGTACATTAATTAAGAGTAGTAAACTAAATTCTGATTATTGTAAGTCTACTTCCTTATCTTCAGTGTAAGAGATAAAATGTTTAAAGGTTATACATATAATATAAACTGTTGTCTATGAATAACTTATTATATTAACACATGACTCTTTTGAAAAATATTCAAAAATTGTGTCTAAAAATTATTTTAACTTAGAATATAATGTTTTTCATTTAAAAAGTACATTATAATTTTAAAATGTTGAATGATAAGAGAGAAACTTTGACTTATGAACTGATAAATAACTTGTCTGTGTATTATCAATCGCATTATCTAACTTTGAATGACAAATATTTATATTCTAGTGTAAAGATCAGTCTTGTATTAGTCTTCACTCAAAGATGTTTACAGCAGTATTTATAATAATTATAACTTCAGTTTTCTTTATGATATTTAAATCCTGGAGAGAGACATCTCAATTAAAACAATGCAACTTACCAATACTTAGACTTCCACCATTATGGAAAATGTTTATTTTGTGTTTGTTGAAAAATAAGGATTTTAATTTTCGACACTGTAAGTAATCCTTTTATTGAGAAATATTTTGAATGTGTTGATAAGAGAAAATTTTAATTATCTAGGGCTGTTTCAATTAGTATACGCTCATTGTCGTATGTACGATAGAGAGAGATTGTTTGCTTACAATACAGGAGGATTAACAATTGTTCGTCTATTTAAACCAGAACATGTAGAGGTAGGTAGAGATTTTGTTTTATAAATTTCTACATGTACCTTACATAGAATTCTGTTTATTAATTAAAGACGATCATAAACAACAATGTTTTGTTGGAGAAAGCCAATGTAATTAGTGACATATTTCGACCTTGGTTAGGAAACGGATTAATTATCAGGTATGAGAAATAGTGATTGTCTGTATTTCTAAGATATTAGATGCAAATGTCATTAAATCTTTGAACTAGCTCTGGACAGAAATGGAAAAACAGGAGAAAACTGTTAACCCAAGCATTTCACTTTAAAATACTTGAAGATTTCTGCCCGGTATTTAATAAACATTCCTTTCTTTTAATTGATAAACTGAAGCATTTTCAAAGTTCAATTGTGAATATTTTTCCTTTGATGAAGTTATGTACCTTAGACATTATTGGAGGTAAATTGTTTTTACCATTGTTTTAATGAGCTTTTATTGTTTGTAATGATGAGTTATGTTGAAATTATAGAAACTGCAATGGGTGTAGAAATAAATGCTCAGCAAAATGAAGAGTCTGAATATGTTAAATCGATAGGAAAGTAAGTCAATTTTCATAATGTTATACAGGCATTCCTTGGTTAAAATAACTCATTTCTGAAAATCACACATTCTGCGAGAAACATTAACTGGGAATCTATTTAACCTGATTTTAAATGGGAAAACCTATATAATTAATTCCAGTTCAATACCACCAATCAATCAATAATATACCATGTTAAAATGTATAATACTAAAATTAGTCGTTCTGTTTATGAAAGAATTATTAACTATGTTATTTAAGAGTTGCTTTACATGCAGTAACAGAACAAGTACTGTACATTATGTTTACGATATGGCACGGAAAATAACGTATAGTAATAAAGACACTAAGAAAAATCATGCAAATAAAATTTCACAATAAAAAGAGAAAAATAAATTGCAAACATTTTCTAAAATGTCTTTGTCACATTTATAAATTGTAGATTTAATTGATAATTTGTGTGGCTTACTGAGAGAGGAAACTTGATATGATGCCATGACCTGATCAAGCAATAACCAAGATTCAATCGTTAATAGTGATGAAAACATTTACATGCGATTTTGATGTCTTACTAATTGTATTGGAATGGTTGGTTGGTTGGATGAATTGATACAATGATACATTTGTGCGATCTGCCAAGGGAGATCTCTCAGACGATTTTCAAAACGAAACTTTTAGATGTGGGAAGAAAACCCAAATAAGTTAACTTGAAGAGCAAACACGTGATTTCAATGTTCTGTGTTTTTGCCATTGTCTGGTTTATGTTCGAATATAACACTTATCTAAAGCTTCCCTTTGTTAAAATGTTATAGTCAATAAGTTTTTATGTGAAAACAGACTGATAAACATAGCAATGAGAGAGAAGTTTTAAGTTTTATATAATTTTGGCATTAAAATAAAAGATGTTCTACCACAAAAATGTTAACTGGAGTGGCTTTCTGCAAGGTATGCCTGTATTTTTTGTTTTAATATTTTGCAAGTGTTTATGATTTCATTTTTATAGGATACAAGAATTGATCTTCAGGAGAATGATGTATCCATGGTTATGGTCTGATTTTGTGTTCAACTTAACAACATCCGGACGAGAATTCAACCGATTGGTGAACATCGTTCACAACTTCACTAGAAAAGTAATTAGCTTCCAACTGAAAAATTTTCAAGTTTTCTGAATTTGACAGAGATTATCTCTACAGGTGATAACAGAGAAAAAGAAGATTTTTCAACAGACTGCATACGAAGTAGAAATACAAAGCGAGAAAGAAAATATTTATTTTAAAAGTAAGAAGCGAATGGCATTTCTTGATCTCCTGCTATATTACCATTTTAAAGAAAAAAGCTTAACAGAAGTAGATATTAGGGAGGAAGTGGATACTTTTATGTTTGCGGTATAATATACTTCAAAAATCAAGAAATGAATTAAGAAATAATAGGCAAAATATAATTTGTAATGAAATATATATTGAATATAGGGTCAAGATACTACAGCTTCTGCTATAAATTGGGCTCTTTACAATCTTGGTTTGTATCAAGACATACAAAATAGAGCATACGAAGAGATTCTGCGTGTTTTCGGTGAAGATAAAGAGAGAGACATAACTGCAAAAGACATCAGAGAGTTGAAATATCTTGAGTGTGTTCTTAAGGTGGTGTTATATTTTATTTTAAAGTTGTGTGTTACTTGTTATATATTAAGTTTTTTTTAAAAATATTTTCTAAGGAATCGCTTAGAATTTATCCTTCAGTTCCTATCATTGCCAGAAGCCACAGAACAGATTTTCGTTTAAGTAGGGTTGTATTTTAATTTTCACAAGACGTGCTGAAACTTAGATTTAACTTTATGTTTAGTTTCTATGTTTAAAAAATTTTCAATTTGAATTACAACAATTTTAAAGATGAAAATATGAAGATTCCCGGAGGGGCATTAATCACAATCGAAATTTTTGCCATGCATCATGATCCAGAGACATTTCCTGATCCTGAAATATTCAATCCAGAGCGTTTTGTTCCAGAAAACTGCAAAAGTAGACATAATTTTGCATACATCCCGTTTTCTGCAGGACCAAGAAACTGTCTTGGTAAGTAAAGAAAGAAGAATTCTTATTTTATCAATATTTGACCAGTATTTTGGTTAAATGAAATAACATTTTATAGGTCAGAAGTTTGCAATGATGGAAGAGAAAATCATCATTGCAAATATTTTACGTCACTTCCGCTTATACTCTATGGATCCACGAGATAAAATCATAGAATGTGGAGAAATTGTACTTCGACCCCTTACAGAAGTTAGAATGAAATTTGTCGAAAGATGATGGAAGAAATTTTTATTGTATTAATTTCACAAGTGGCCTACTATCTTTTAGTTGATTGGGCATTGTTTTCTATAAGTCCTCAACCATGTTGTCTGATTCTATGATAACTAAAACTTATATCTAAATTAATCATAATTTGGCAAAAACTATCCATCTGATAAGTGGAACTAAAGTTGAGAGTGTGGATTATTGCACACCAAGTGAAAACTGACTGGACATGAAGCATAGGCCTACGACCGCTTCAAAAACCATTGAGAGTTCTTGACACAAGTATGTAAATTTATCATCGAATATTGGTTCAATATGTATTCAAAGTAAGAATTATTATATTAGTAAGAAAAGCAAACATATAGAACCTTACTTATTGAAATTCTTTCCCTTCTATGCATTGGGCATATGTATTTACTATTATGTCTGTCTGCTCAGGGCTGATGGACCCAAACAACTCCAGTTTCATCAATATAAAAAAAATTTTTCATAAAAAAACTTGACATTTTGCTGTTCGTCAATCCAATGACGGTGTTGGTAGGCAAAGCCTAAATGGTCAATTATGTTTGCATTTGTTAAGTTTTGTTTCTGGGCAGCTCTTCTCCCTTGGTAGATTAGATTCTCTTAGTCTAATAATATAATAAAATATTCTTAATAAAGTTTTATTTATAGGTTCTTTACATTTATATGAATGTATCTTTTTAATGTCTAGGTATTTTACACTCAAATGGTATATACCTTTGTTTAACTGTTAAGTATTTATTGAAATAGGTAAAGATAATTATGACTGATGTATCCTTGCAGACATAAACAGATTATCTTCGGCAATGCTGTTTTAAATGCTAATCCTCCTTTTCAGTAGTGAATCGTGCATGACCTTCCACTTTTTACGGTGAAATCTTTGCTCTTTCAATATTCTATTTACAGATTTTAATAACTGTTTGTGCACTAATTTTAAACAGTTTTGCTGTCTTTGACTGTTTTTTTCCTTATTTTCTATGTTGAACTACTAATTTGTGAATATCTTTTGAAATTGCTTGAGGCATTTTTCTAATTTATCCAAAACGGAACTCATCCCACCAGTGGCCAAGTGGTTCTGATCTTTAAACACTGGGAGTTCTGTTGTCGGTTTGCACCTCGCCAGGACCTTTAGTGTCGTGTTTTTCATGTTATAACTCTGATTATGTTGAAGGGGTCACATGGTATTATCTCACTCTTATGTCAAATTACTTGCAGTAGTTTCGAAATCACTTACCTTCCCATCTCACTATGTGGGTTCCTACATGCTGAGATGGGAAAGCATTTCAGAGTTGAGCATGTGGGTCTGATGATGAATCGTGCTTTCATTTATTACACCCAAAATCTAACATAAAATGTTCACATAGGAACTGGTAATTATCATTTTATAAAAATATTACATTACTAAACAAATACTTTCCATGTGATTGCATACCTTCAGCTATTTCATTTCATTTTGTTGTTAAAATATATCTATTATTGTGATTGGGAAGACTTTTATCCCATATTTCGGGATGAGAATAAATAATAATAATTAAATTATCTTTTACACTGAGTCCAGTATCTCATTTGATGATTTTCTACTACCGTTACAAAATGCATATGAGAAGAGGCGAGCCGCGATAAATATCAAACACTGTCAGATATTTGTGAGAGCTAGAACGAGCTAACAAGATTTCTTGTTTCTTTCTGGTGTATGGTTTTCCTTTGCGACAAGTATATCGCTGGCAACCTCTCGCTACTAGATTCGTGTCTGCATAGTCGCACCCTCATTCTTACACTTTCCCTAGGCATTTTTTTTGGACAAAATAGTGAATCCTATTAATTTTACATTGATAAAACAAAAATGAATTGGTACGTTAGTGGATGAGCGATAACAGTTTCTAAATAACGGGCTCGTTATGTCATTATTTCCGATTGGATATTAGAACGTCATATGGTCACCGGAAAGAATTTTTTAAAATCTGTTATAAAAGTGACACGATGTGGCTATTTTTTCAAAGTTAAATTTTAAATTTAATGAAGTTTTTAAAATATGCCATTTGCCAAAATATTTAAAAATGCAACTTAAGGTAAACTTTCTGTCAAACAAAACTGACAATAATCTACTAGTGACTGCTTCCTGGCTTCACCACTGTTAGGCCTACAGTTTTGGACTTCAATATTTATCTTTTTCATTTTTGTTTCATTGGATATATTTTGTGTGGTTACTTCAGCTCTTGATGATGTAATTCCTTATCTGATTTCGCTGACGTATCACTGGCTTTTACTCATATATCAAAGATGGTCACAAGTTGAGCAAGTTTTTATTCAAGGTCTTCGAAATGACAGATTGAGCTGAACTTGGTAAGGAAAATTTTATTGTACCATTGCAGAGTAACTGGGGCTTCGCTCCCACAGTACTGTTGACAATATTTCTCAAGTAAGACACTGTAGATTCTGCTAACATTGAGATCATATGATAAGTACATTTTATCTGCACTTTTAGCTCGAGCTTAATGATTTTCTTCACTTGGAAAACTTCTAATCTGCTCAATTATGTTTTCTATCAACAGCTGTTTTTCAATAAATTTGCACTGACCTCTTCTTTGATCGATAGCCTCCAATTTTTCCCTCCAAAATTTTTTTCAATCTACTTGCAACCTTTTTGCAATAATTTCAAATGTATTACACAAAGTGTTAAAGCAAACTCTTACTTCATTTCTGCTGGGAAGAAGCAAATGATAATTTAGAGTGTTTGCCTTCTACTTTCGGAAGGATGACCATACTTCCCATATCGTCTCCTTTTTATCATCTGGGGATAAACAAGTCTTTGAAGATTGCCATGCTGCTTATTGTAGTCAATCAGTACATAATATTGTTGGAACAGTTTCTGATGGTAATCCAATCTTATGTTTCTGCAAGTGAAGGCACATTTGCACATCAACTGTAACAAAGAAAAAATTTAACAAACTTTTAAGAAACGTATCTATTGGTTATATAGAGACAATGACTTTTTCAGGCTATCCATTTCTGTAAATCTGGAGTTTTTGCCTATATTTTTGAAGTATTAAGTCTTTTACTTATTATTGTTGGTGGATCCTTCCTCAGGTGATATGTGGGAAATGTATTGTAAGCCACTTTTTTTTGTTTCTTTCGAATGTCCTCCTTCCACTTTTCTGCACATTTCCTTTTCTTTAGATTTTTCATACTTCAACGAATTCATTTCAATTTTACAATAAAATGGTAAAAAACTCACTATGCTAGAAATTTATGGATAATAAAATGATGTAAACATAAGCTATAACGTATCATGCGCCAAAACTCACCTGAGTTGCACTTTGGCGTTTAAAACGTTATGGCTTGCACATAAATTCAACTTGAAAATACAGCCACTTAGAACATCAAGGTCGCCACAGTATTTTTTTGTAGAAGAAAATATTGCGTTTTAAATTAATTTTCTTAATAAAACGTATTTAGAGAAAAAAATAGCATTTACAATGTTATGGCATTGCACGCTTCATTTATTAGTTATAATGGAATTACACAATCTAGTAAGTTTTCCATCTAGAAACACTGTTTCTAACTCAAAAGTAATATATATATGTAAATTATTTACTAATTCTAATATTTTACCAGGTTTTATACTTTCTTCATCAAATATGACAAAACAATCATTCACATATCTATTTAGGAAAATTATACCATTGATATTAACTGGTGCTCGATGTTTTGATAATGTTGTTATCTCAGCTAATTTTTGGCTTAATTGTGGACTAATCGAGATACCATCTCTGTTTAAAAAATTGTTCATCCTGAGCGAAATACAGTAGAGCATCAATTAACCGACTCAATTGGGAACTTGGGTTGGTCAGATAACTGAAAAAATCGGATAACCGAAAAGAATGAAAAAATACATTATTAGTATAGTATATTAGTATCTCCCATGTAATTAGTATATTAGTATATCGCTATTAACCTATTTTGTGTTGAATTTTCATCAATGTTAAGCCTAACAAAATTTTTTTTTAAAAATAATAATCGGTGCTATTGTATTGTTAAAAATTATTTTAAAATTATTTTATTGCTCATGAAACAAACAACCGCTTATAATTAGAAAATTAAGTCTCGTTTAAATACTGTCCTCCCTTTCATGGTCGAACCAATGTTGCCAGCTAAAATACGCAAAAATTTAACAAAAATAATATTAAAGTAGCCAAGACATAGCCAAATATTGTAGCACCACACCACTAGTGGACATTTGAAATTTGCCGACTATAACGGTCGGTTAACTGATGTGACGGTTAATCGGGGGTCGGATAATAGATGCTTTACTGTAGTTATTTAAAATAAAAATAATTAACTTCAACCATTCTTTTTGAAAATTGAGTACCCGCAATGTTTTATTTGCCATTGCTTTTGTGATGGATGGATACACATGTTTAATATCAAAGGGAAGTTATTCTATTATATGGGTAAAATTAACATTAGTAATATTGCATAAAAGTTTTTTCAATACTATTAACAGTAAAATTAGTCTTTTTCTGGTTCTAAATTATTTTTTCTAAATTGTTCCAAATTATACAATAAATAATTTTTAATATCCACTATTGGTCTATATGCTATTGGTTGTTTGTGAGCGAGTTTTAACTTCAGTTGAGGAGGGTCTAATGAGGACCGAAATGCATTAAATAAATACGTCTTAATTTCTCGATTTGATCTCGATTACTTGCCTCCATGCAGTTTGATAAGCTTCGTATCTCTACATCTGTATTGTTTGTTATTGAAACAATACTTTGCCAAGTAAACTACCTGCGTGCTGGAAATTTAACTGATGTGGGAAGTTGGATTCGAGTGCAGATTGGAGTTTAGAGCACCAACGACAGAGTTTAAAAGTTTTGGTGTATACATAGAATAAATTCTAAATTATCAATCTCATTTCCATGTGTAATCAATGCCTCAATTTCATGCAGGATGTGACTAAGATGTCTGGAAATATTTCCTATTTCACTTATTCATTGTTTTATATATAGTATGTAGCATTAAGAGTTTTGAAATTCATTTAGCCAGCTTATCATTGAAAATGTAGGTGAATCTCAAACAGTACTAGAATATTATTTATTTACACATGGTTAGAAGAAATTATCCTTAATAAATTAAATTTGAAATGAATGCTTAGTTCATCTTTGCTGCTGTACTTATCAACGACATATAAATAATGGTTTAAAGTCGACATAGTTCACAAATGCAAGTTTTGGCATTTTGACCTTAAAATTGCCGTGTGATATTGTATGTAATGCAACATTCAAACAAGTTTTGATACCAACATGACAAATTAAATAACTTATATATAATGCTGTTTAACAATATAATACCGTTTAACAATATAATACACAAATAAAACTTCAGTGAAAGAATTGCTTAATTAATAAAAACAACAATAAATAAATATAAACAATGATAACAATGTAAATAAAGTTGCAATAGATGCTGAAAAAATTTCATGCCTTTTTCACTTATATGAAACATTTCTGGATTAAAATGAAAGTTCTAGTATATAGTGCATCACATAATGAAAACAAGTATACAAACGAAAATTGGATTTTAACAATGCAAGAAAATGAAAACAAATTACTTAGTATACGTTAACTGATATATAACTAGAGTATAAGTAATTGCAACACTTGCAATTGTAAGAAGTAGAGAACGATCGATAGAAAACAACCCCCAACCTGTAAATTTCGGTAAATGCTCCAAACACTTAACAGAAAACTGGAAATAATAATCTCTCAGGTTTTTATTTTTTTTTGTCAGAGATACTTGATAAGTTTTATATGATAATAGTTTAGCATTAGATCTCATTCTTGAAGAAGAAAGACAAATAGAAATAAATAAGTATAGTGTCAAAGAAAAACTTGTAATGTTTGGTATAGATTGAAATGATTTAAAATGAAATCCTGAATTTACCGAATCGCTAAATGTAAAAGTAATCATTCCCCCAATGACAATTGTCCATAGAAACAAAACTGGAGAGTATATTTTCTCGATATCTTTTACAATCTTGAGTGTAGCTAAATACATTGTTGGAATTTTACTTGATACAGTCAAGAAATCAGAAATACTGCACTGAATGTGATAAAATGAATTTTCTGCTTCGTTAGATATAACAAGAAAAAGAAGAAGAAACAAGTTATGTGGAACGAAACGAATAAAATTAAATATGAAACTATGCAGGTAAGAACACACAATCAATGTGTATCCAGTTAAATTGGTACCGAAAAAAGTATTTACATTCCACATTATGAGACGTCTTTCATTAATCACACTTATTATAACAGAAACGTTTTGCAATAAGAAATTAACCCAAATGATGATAATCTTTAAAAGAAGTAGCTTCGAATTTACTCCACTATCTAAATTTAATTCGTAATTTTCGAATAATTTATTTGTGAGATAAAGCAACTTTTGTCTGTTTAAGTAAAAGTGATAGTAAGAAATAAAAGTAATGATTACGCATACAGTATAGAATACAATCGACATGTATAATATTGCAGGAAACTTATTTTTCAGTATAAGGTAATGAGCCTTAAACATAATAAAACACATGTATAACTTTAAAACTATCAAAATGATAATTTTGTAAATGGGTAACTTTTTTTCATCCAATTTCAATCCACAGAGTGAGAGGTTCTTCAGTAGAGAGGACCATGCTTTCATTCTGGTTTCTGTTATTTTCGGATTTGAGGGTTGAATCTGTATTACGAAGGAACTCATGATCTGCAAAATTCAATGTTTAATAATTAATTCGCTAATTAATATTTGAAATGAAGCAATAGTTCATAAGTTAGTCATGTTTACGTTTAAAAAATTATTTGAATTTGTATACTTTTTAGACAACACTGTGCATACGGACTTTGAATTTTTTTGTATTCAAATTTGTGTAAATATGTAATTATGTGAAATGAATAGTTTATTTATACATATCTGTATTATATATGCACACAAATAACAAATCACCAGAAATGATGAATGTTTCTTTGCAATACAAGGACAAGAAATCATTGTCTTTACATGACAAATTAACATTTAACAGTCATATCTGATGGATGTAAACAGAATTTGTGCTAATTTATTAGCTTCTGATTGTTATTCTTAACCTATATCAGTCTATACCTGTGTGTCAGACCTATTCTAACTGCATTACATTGCAGTTAGAATGCACTATCGTTTTTATTGCCATGTTCTTGAACATGACTTTACATCATGGATACCCTATATGATATTGTTTTATTTGTTTCTTTGTTTTTTTTAATTGTTTTATGAATTAAGTATTGAATTTTAATTTTCAGAATGACGGATAAGAGAGATTATTTTTGTATTAAACACAAATTACTTACTGAAAACTAAAAATGTAAAAGAAATTTATTACATCAATATTAACTTTTAACATATTAATTTTATACATTAGTTATTTTGTAATTGAATCCCGAAGATGCCAAACATAGTAACTGAAAATGAATATATCTTTTTACAGTATTTTAGCTTTGATTAAAATGAGATAATTCTCTTACCAGAAAATTAAAATATTTTCCATATAAACATGACAATCAACTGCAAAAACAGAATATAATATATTGAAAGAATTAAGTTTTATGGATGTAAAAAGTGCGTTATTTGTTCCTTAGAGCTACATCTTTATAATATGAAAGTAAAAGGTTAGAGTTGGTACAGTATAAAGTGCACTAGTGACCGAGTGGTAAAACCACTGAACACTATTAGTTGGTTGCGGGTTTGTGCTTCGCCAACGATCTTGCCTAGTGGAGTTTCTTCACCTTAGTATTACGTAAATAAGGACCAATTTCCTATAAATGTCATCTGGGGTTGCATCCCCTGTCGGCAGATCGCCCACGTGTCGCATTGCCGTAACCAAATAAACCAAATTTAAGTAATAACACTTAAGGACTTTGGCTTGGTTTAATGGTATCCAGCAACACAATGCATGTGAAATCCGCCAAATGATGCCTCATGCGAGAACTTACTTTGGGTATATTGCTTCTATTTATGTGTCGTGCATGAATTAAACCTAGGAGCTTCCTGACCAGCTTATTTTTGAGGCTCAAACCTGCAACTATCTTCAGTGGATATTGGATATTGCTGGTAATTTTACATTCAAATTGCATATGCTGCTATGAGTTTATCTCTCTGCCGAAGACGTTTTCACCACTTACTTTGACTACAAACATTTTGTATACATGTAATGTAGATGAAATTTTATACCAAAATACTTCAAAAATTTGTCCTAAAGACAAGTTTTTTATTGTTATTTTAAATTAACAAGTAACCAACTATAAAACATTTTTTTCTGTAATTAAACTATAACTCTTCAATCGTCCACAATCAATGTCATCAAAATTGTAAACACTACAATGTGAATATGAAGTTAATGAGGCAAGGAAACCTCAAAAATTTCTTAGTGATAATCATATTTGTTGCCCAGAAGCAGGAGTAAAAGTGATTTTCTCCACGTTTATGAATTGCATTTTTGGCACTTTGCATGCATTCTGCTTTTTTTTTCCTTAAAGAAGAGTTACGTAAAAATGAAGTATTACAATAAGATAATCAGATTTTAACAACTCTAAACACTTGATAGCAAGTATGTTCATTATTTTCAAATAAGGTGTTAAGATAGAAATTGATAGTGATAAGTGGTAAACATTTCTTTCTCCATAGACTATTGATTAAGTCAGAACTTCTGTTTAATATAACCAATAAAATATCTCACTCAATTAAAATATTCATTATTTTAACGGAGTGAGGTCTCATGATGTTGGTACAGTACTACTTTAGCTTCCATAAAACTTAATATTTATTATTATTATAACATGCAAAAATTGAATTTTAATGTAAAAACATGTTTTTCAGCTATGAAAAATTGTTAAAAATGAGGTTGTATGTAGACTTTCATTACTGTAATTTAAACAATAATAGCAAAAATACGTCTATGAAAGTTCATTTTAAAAGCGCATGCAGTTATCTGGAGCAAAAATAAAAGAAGTTTGAAATGCCTTAAAAATTAGAGCAACTTACCTCCGTTATTTCTTCGTTAATTCTACCTTTTAGAAAAATAATAAATTCTGTTTACTGTAGAACATTTTTTTTTAATCAAGTATAAAAATTAGGAGAGGAAAAAGCTAACACAATTTATGCTATAAAACGTCTTTCAATATTTACCAATCAATATATCAAACAAAACGAACAATGGTTTTATTGTTCATCTTATCGAAAGTTCTCTTGGTAAACACGAGAAGACCTTCTAGCAATTTAGAGGCATTGTTTGGTTCTTTGTGTTGTTATTATGTAAGTATAGTAGTAAACAATTCTTAGATAGTGTAGTCCAAGAAGTATAGTAACATAGTAATATAAAATATAATATTAGTTATATACAAATTTTGTATAAAGATAAATATACAACTGTATCAAGATTTTCTGAGTTTTTTGCTACTTCCCTGGCAGCCCAAAAGGGCGCATAAAGGAAACATAATTTAACATGTCCCTCTGCATTCTTAAGAGAAGAATGAATCACTACAACTCAATTGCAAGTAATATATTCAAGTGTGTAACTTATTTTTCAGTAGACTGAAAAATAAGTTACAGTTAATGTTCAGTGGCCACTGAACATTAATTGTTCAGTGGCCACTGAACATTAATTGTTGATTGTGGTTTTGTGCATGACAGCCAGATGGCCTATGAGTAAACACTAGTAAACAGATCTAGAGTTTATTTTCTTTTTACTTGGTGTTTTAACACCTAAATAGGAGACAATTTCTCTTAGGAAGTTCTGTTGGAAACCCTCTTCGACCTGTTTCTTTGTTTTAATTCTTTAATCCAATAATTAACCATTGCCGTTTTGTATAGACAAGATGGCAATTTTGTATTTTTAGTAGGAGTTGTGCAGTCCTACAATGTGGGTGGCCAGGACTGCAACATATTATGATGGGATCGCTCATAAAAATTTCAGAGGAGGAGGCTGGTATGGATTTGATCCTGAGTCCAAGATGTGTGGAGAAAGTAGAAGGTGGTATACCCGGCTCTTTAGAATCTCTGCACATCTCTGTTTTTCACACATCACCGGAATAACAATAATATAGGTATTGTTCTGCTATTACCTATGTCGATTTTTATTTGGAGCTCTTCTCTGTTTCTATATGTAGAAGATTATTCAAAATTGTGGTTACAATTGTAAAGTGGTGTATATAAAGCACATATGTAAAGTGTAAAGTGGTGTATATATTGCATGATTGTAAAGTGGTGTATATATTGCACTTTTAGTTTCCTTTGTAATTCTTTTTAAAGTGAAATTACTACATATAATTAAAATTTCTGTTATATCCTCCAGACTATTATATCTCATTTTCCACAGACACATTGAAAGAACAAAGTATTTACTAATAGTTTTCACTTCTATTGTTTACTTATTTTCTGAAAAATATTATCCACCCATATTTGAATTTACTTAAATATGTTTTAACTGATAATATCGACAATAAAAGTGTTTACGCAATATCGCTTTAATGAATGCTTTTGTATAGAATATTGATTCGATTTCTGTCAATAATACAAAAGACTAATTAAATTTTATATTTGTTTATTGTGCTATTTTCAATTACAATAGTCAAACTATTGTAGTTGAAAATAACAGCTCCACTTGTTCTACTTTCTAAAATATTAAAACTTATATAAATTAAGTAAAATAAAAGTTTTTATGTAAATATTATATTCATACATGTTATGTATGAATTTAATAAATTTGATTCATACATATGTGTCTGAAAATACTGTGTACTGTCCATATTGCTCTGATATATTTTAATAAATTATATAAAGAATGAAGTGAAAACTTCAATGAAGTTCAATTTAAATCAACTGCTTATATTGAAACATCCTTTATTAAAAATGTTTACACTATTGTGAATCGCTGGGGAGGTTGGAGGTCTTCCTTTCTGGCGACAGGTTGTTAAACCTACTCACTGTCAAGATGGCTTAAATGTGTCTCTTACTTATCCCACGGTAACGGGATTTAATTGTTCGGGTTGAGTGGAGGAGGGAGGAGTGCCGTCGGTAAAGCGATAGACGATATACGAGGAAACAGATTGTAACAAAGGAACAACAGTTTATTAATTCTATATGTGGGGGTACAATGGATAGTTTAGAGGACACTTTTTATGTCTCTAAGGTGCGAAGAGACCGAGAGAGAGTTTACAAAAATTTGTTCCATACCTCTTGATGTCTGTAGTTATCCTTGAGAAAAATTTTATATTATCCAACAGGTCCAGAAATGGTGCACAATATTGGAAGGGCATAATATTAAAAAAAACAGCAGGTGCCGGACACTAGCCGGTTGATGAACGACTTCCCTGGGGTGGAAGCAAGTGACTTTTATAGTTTTGTCGTGGGAGAATGGTCATGTGACCAATTGTTGCAAGGTAAAAGGTATACGGAGGGGTCAAAGTTGTCCCTGGGACCATGGTAACTATCAATTTTGGAGTTGGAATGTGGGACTATTTTCGAAGTGGACAGATGTTTACTTTGAACGAAAGGAGAGAAAAAGTTAATTGGGGTTTTAGGAAAATACGGGACGCATTAATCAGGAAATTCAGTAGAAATTTTGGATTTCAAACTATATAAACTGTACAATAATTATTGAAAATCGTCACTTTCTTTTTCTTGCATTAGTAATTCAATGCCATGAGTGGTCTCTCGTCTGCTTATTTGGTTCAAATTTCTCAATTTGGCATTAAGGTAGTTGCAAAATCTTCATATCAGATCTGTGTCATTAAACATCAGCAAACAAACAATTGATACCAGATCTGGTTGTTTCTCTTGTTTTGATTTAAAAAAGCTTACTTTCTTAAAATACTCCGATATATTTTTCGTGGTTTCTTCCAACTCATTTAATATACTTTTTCTTTTCTAGATTTTTCATTACTCTTGCTTGAACTGAAAAATTAGATTTATCAGCACACATGTTATACAATAATAAATTATATACTCAATATATCATACTTTGGTTTATTAAAAACATCTGTATTATCTGTAGGTGAAATGCTGAAAATTTATAATAATCATTTGTTTAAATATATAATATATTATAAATTTTTAAAATTAGTTCAGAGTGTACATACTTTTGCATTTGAGTTTAACTCATTTTTAGTAATGAAAATATTTTAATATGAGTGTCTTGTTTAAGTATACCAATAAAAATTTTGTCATATAAGTAATTATAAAGAGTAATAAGTATATTACTTACTTTGAGTGAGTGACATACAGAATACAATATCAAGATTATTTTCTACATTATTTTCACTTTTATTTGTTAGATTTGGAACTTTCCTTAAATGGGGACATGTTATTAATTGAACTGTAGAAAAAAAATTAAAATTCTAAATTGAAAACAATTCATGTAGATAGTTTAAATTTTAGTCAGAAAACATATTATTCTTTCATTCATAATCTCTGCAGCTGTATTTTATAACTAAAAGCATTTATTGTTATATATTTTTTAGTAGTGTTTTAAAATTGCATTTTGAAGGGTTATTTTGTTCGTGGCAATTTTTCGATAGATATTTGATTTAATCTTGTGATAAAATAGTCTCTAGATACGCTACTGAGTACAGTATCTATGTGTCATTAATTAATGAAACGGTATTAGTAAACTTATCTTGCATATTCACTCATGCAATCTCTTAGGACACTATCCATTAGATCGTATAAATGCCAAGTGGTTTTATAAATGTCTTTTGTCTCACTACCACTGGCTACACTCTTGAAACTTTTTTATTCCTGTTATAGCGATCTTGTTGCATCTTCCTCTTCTGTTCTGCTTCGTTTCCTATTTAAAACATTTTGTAATTAAACGATTCCACTTTAGGAGTTCAATGCAGTATGTAAAGTACTATATTATTTTTCCGACTTTCCAACGATTATCGACACTACTGTGTGCCGGAAATAGCCGTTCCCTAATGGGTACTTTACACGGATTCGCGTTAGTGTGCCAGGCCTGGACTTTAAGCGTGCACCGAATTAAATAATGACAAAGTTTGTCAATAACAAAATCAAATATTTAATTAACTTCTAGTAATAAACTATATACAGTATTTAGTAAAAATCAAACAATAATTTATTCAATGAAATTCAACAAGAATCAATCCGACAAACTCAAATCAATCTATTTCTAACTTAATTCTATTCCCCTTGGAATTCGACAAAATCAAAGTATTAACTTATAAACAATAATTCTTATAAATTAAAGATCCTAATCGTCACCTCAATATACTAGGAACCTATTTCCTCAAACTCTCAAGACTTTCTATAATCGTCGATCCACAAATCGAATAACTTCAAAATCGCCTTGGAACTATTTGATCCTATCGGACACCTCTCTCGTTCACTGCTACGAAGCTCAGCAAAGCTCGTTGCTATCAGGAATTCACCTCGTTCGTTTTCACTTGAGTTAGAGGCTTTATAGTGTGAGGTGACGTCACAATTCTGAATGAGATCACTCTCCTCATTTACATACTTATCTGTAACATTAAATTTTTCTTGTTTATCTGGCAGATTATTTTCCGACAATACTTCGCTAACCTTTTACATTATTCCTTTTAACAATTATCGGGGTGCTTTATTCTTTTAAGGTGTAGCGATTCCTAACTGGGTTGTGGGGTCTTCCCCCCCCTTTTTCTCGGTGCGGACTTACTTTTTTCCGCTTGGGAAGCGCAAGTGTGCGCGAGTTTTCTACGGCGCTTTTCTTTCGTTGGTGAGTTGGTTTTTCTTCTATTTTTAAGTTACTAAGGTGAATGGTGAGGAAACTTCGTCCTAACAAAACATAAGCCCCAAACAAAAATAGAATAATAAGCAAAATAAAAGTAAATAAAAATAACATTTGGACTTGGTTCCTTACAAGTATATCAAACTTACTATTCAATTTAAATTTTTTGCCTATTACAGTCCATATCGTGTTTCAACGTTATATCTTTACATTGTTTGTCGTGTAGACATTTGTATTTCCTGACTTCATCGATGAATAACTCAATCTATTTGCTTCCAGAATCATTCTTTTAGCTGCATTTTCTGCCATTACGATAATCAAACATATGAAAAATGCACGTGATTATGCATCACAAATTCTCGAATTTTTATTGGTTGCAGTACAACAGAAGAGTGGAACAAAAATGGAAAAGTTTAATAATTTTTAACTCTGCTTTCAGTCTTTTTTCTGTCAAACTGAAAGTTCGTCGGTTTGCCTTTCAGTTTTACCAATTTGTCGCAAATTGTGATAATGTTGGGTCTATGCTTTACAGTTTCTCTTCAGTAGTAGAAATACAAAGTAGCATAATAATGTGAACATTGACATACGAGAGTACCGAGACAGAATTTAGTTGCGCTGTCGACCATTTTTCTAATGTTGCAATTTGTAAAAATTTGCATACCATTATTTACATTTAATTTATTTTTAGTATGAATAATTGTTAAATGTTTTTTCAATTTTTCTTATAGATATTCCCCTTGATGTGAGTTCCTGTCTGTAGTGAGGGGACCTCCCAGAGATGGTTTAGTAAGTCTTCTTTACTATCCCTGGGATCTGAATGCCCACACACGTGTTTGCGTGCGTGGTGCCCCGTATGCCGGAAAAGGGGGATCCTGGTAGTTGAGGGGCAACATAACATAACATCTCCAACACAATGCTTTGGCCCCTGCTTTGGATAAACGGGAGGCTCAAATTAGGCTGTGTTTGAGTCAATCGGCTGGTTGCTCAGTCATTCTTGACCTTGGCTTGGAGTCGACAGATCGATTCAGACCGGTGGACACGTCAGACAAGATGTGCTCTTTTTGACTGCATTGTGATCGTATAGCTCTTGGAAAACCCTGGTGCGACAGTCTATGGGAGTCTCCCATGTGACGGCATTTTTTTGTTGGACCCCATGGTGAGTGAAGTCACTAGGAGCACCGAATTCTTCCATCTTTTCTGCGGAGTTGCAGGCTATTTACTTAGCCTTAAAGCATATAAATCGGAAAGGTCATCGTTGCTGCGTGATTTACACTGACTCAGTTAGTGCACTTCAGGCTTTGAACTCGTATGAACATAGTTCTCACTCTCTAGTTATTAAAATTCAGAAACTAATTTGTCATCTTACTAGAAGAAATTTATTTGTGAAGTTCTGTTGGGTCCCAGGCTACGTGGGTATAAGAGGTAATGAAGAAGCTGATACAGCTGCTAAGTCAGCAAGCCCTTCACAGCATACAATGCATATTGAAGGAGGTGATTTGAAGCTAGTTGTCAAAAAACGACTAGCCGAGAGATGGCAAATCATGTGGAATGCACAAATCCACAATAAACTTTACGAGATCAAATAATAGGCAATATGATAGGAGATCTGAGGTTATCCTTACTCGTCTGAGAATTGGACACACTCGACTGACTCATCAATACCTTTTGAAGGGAGATGACGAACCAGTATGTCAGCAATGCAACTGTGCTGTAAGTGTTAAACACATATTTTGCAACTGTGTTGCTTCTGATCAGAGTCGTAGACAGCATTTCGGAAATTCAAGCCTTAGAGACATTTTGGGCCAGAGGCCAAATCTGGATAATATACTGGACTTTCTAAAAGTCATTAATATGTATAGGGAAATCTGATGAATTAATTATTGTACAGTTTTATTTAGTTGAGTTGCATATATAAATTATTGTATATATATTTTGTTGTTGTTTGTTTATTTATTTTTGTTGTTACTTATTTATTCATTATATTCTAGATTATATATTAATATTACCATTGACTGTTTAATGGTTAAACTGTGATGTTTCGGTTATATGTGTATATATGTCTTCCTATTTATTTTCTACTTCGAATTGCACCATGTGTTGTGGTGCAGTATAGCCTGTATGGCTTTTGTGCCAATAAAAGTTAACCAACCAACCAACCAACCAACCACTAGGAGCTGAATATTCAAATATACAATATTGATCCTAAGCCCACCAAACATCAGTGTACAGATATAATAACATCAAAAAACGAAAGTTTATCCAACCAGCCACCTTACCTTATAGCTCATGCTGTCAGTGAAACACCTCTGTCTAAATGTTCTTATTTCCTAATACAAAAATTGTTTCAATCAACCATCGGGAATTTGAAAAAATCCAAAAGTTGAGGTCAGGAGACCTACTTTTAGAAACAATCTCACCCAAACAGTCGGCAAAACTTTTGTCAACAAAGACTTTGGGAGATATAGAAGTCACTATAACACCACACTAGTTTAAATCATCACGTGGTGTGATATCGGAGGCAGATTTGATATCTGAAAATGGATCAGATATCCATTCAAAAAATGGATCAGATAGGCCTTTCAGACCAAGGTGTCACTGCTGTCAGACGCATCTCTATCCAGCGCAAAGGCAAGATGATACCTACAAAACATCTTATCCTCACGTTCAACAAGCCAACATTGCCATCTTCTGTTGCAGCAGGATATCTCCGTTGCTCAGTTTGCCTGTACATTTCAAACCCACTGTGTTGCTTTAAATGCCAGCAGTTTGGACATCCACAAACATCTTTCCGTGGGAAAAGTGCATGTGCTCAGTGTGGAAAAGAAGATCATGAGAGTACTGAATGTACAGTACAACTATTTCATGCTGCATCAACTGCAAAGACGCTCATCCTGCCTATTCTTGAAAATGTCCTACATGGCAAAGAGAGAAAGAAATTCAGCGGCTGAAGACTGTAAATAATATACCTTACCTGGAGGCGCGTTGCATGGCTGCTTTAAGTGCACCAGTGGAACAGAAGACATTTGCAGCTGTTCTGAAATCCACAAAGACATGTGGAGTTCAGACAGATATTTCTGTTTCACCAAATGAATCTCTCACACACCATGCTAAATGCTTACTAACTCATTCTAAAGAGACAGAAAAAAAGCAGAACATAAAGACAAAATCACCCCTACCCAAAACAGGAGTAATTACTAGAAATGTGGGTTAAAAAAGCTAATAAGAAACCACTCAACAAACAAAAATTGAAAACAGCTTTCTCTAAATCGAAGAGATCAGAGACTCAATCTATGAGGGAGTTCTCTGATATCTCTGATGAAGAGAATAATATGGAGGTGACACATCCAACCTCACCTGCAAAAGGAAAATCCTCAGTAAAATTGAAGAGGGACATATTTTCTAAGAATGCTGACTCAAATACATAATGGATTATAAAATAATCCAATGGAACTGTTGTGGTTTTTGCAACTACTTCTCTGACATTAAACACTTGACATTATCTACCTCATCTCTCTGTGTGGTACTCCAGGAAACACATCTAAAACCTGGAGAAAGTATTTCTTTAAAAGGATTCAATTTCTACCGCAAGGATAATGATAGCCACAACCGTGCCAGTGGAGATGTGGCTATACAGGTTTCAAAGTGCATTCCATCCTTACTGTGTACAAATAACCACTGATTTGCAAGCTGTGGCAGTCAGAATTTCTATTGAAGTAACTGTCACAGTTTGTTCTATTTACTTGCCAGCAGATGTCAGAGTCAATGAAGATGAATTGGATACCTTGGTTGAACAGCTGCCAACACCATTCCTTTTGCTTGGTGATTTTAATGGCCACAATCCTATGTGGGTAGTCCTGACATCAACCGTCGAGGCAGAGCTATTGAGAGATNAAATCGGGATTATGTCCGGGTTTGTTGCATATGTAGACAATGCTGTTGTATATTTGTTGTGGGTGATATCTGCTTTATGTTCCTTTATTCTAGTGGCTAACGGACGTTTAGTAGATCCTATGTAAATCAGTTGCCTCTGCCATCTGTTGTCTATTAAGGAAATGGTGTATATTCCCAGTAGTCTGTTCATATTATGGGCGTCTTTTCCGTTTCTTAACAAATTATATATGGAAGGGTTTCTTCTGTATGTAATTCTAATTCCTTTTTTCTTTGCAATTGAATTATATATCCTTTTCATTTGCGGGTTGTACGTTACTGGGACACTTTCCATATGTTCTTTATCACCTGTTCCTGATTCCTTTTCTTCATCCGTTTTACTGTTTATGTGAAGGCACTGATTACATAATTTGTTTATTATTTTGCCATAACCGTGGTCTTTAGCGACTTCTCTAATATACGCTAATTCTTGTTGTAGAGCGTAGGTTGTGGAAGAGTGAGAATAGGCCCTTTCTATCAAACTCCTGAATGCTGCTACTTTGTAAGAGTACGGGTTACAGGAATTGATGGGTATGTATGATGGTATAGTTGTGGGTTTTCTATAAACTTTTGTTTGTATTGTTCTCTCTTTAATTTCAATTTCTATATCTAAGTAGTGGATTTTTTCTTCACTATGCTGCTCCAATTCCAAATAAAGGCCATAAGGGTTGTTGTTCATGGCTGTCTTAAATTGTCTTAAGTCCAGTGGTGTTTTCCAGAGAATTATAATGTCATCTATATACCTACCATACATGATTATGTTTGAGAGAAAGGGTGGTAGGGTTTTGGTTTCTAATGCCCTTATTACCATTTCGCACAAGTCCTCAAATAATGGACTTCCCATGGGCACTCCTCTCTCCTGTGCATGTGTTTTTCCTTTGAACTGGATTACCGAACTGTAGCAGGCTAAATGGGCCAATTCCAGTATGTCTTGGTGCAGGTTAGTATCATTTACTTTTTCTATGAGGAAATCTCTCAGTGCACAAAAACAAGGTTGTATTTTTATCGAGGGGTATAATGATCTAAAATCCCATACTGTGGCGTATCCTGGCTTGATTTTATATGACCAGGTGTGGGAGAAATCCTTGGTTAATTAACCATGTTAATCAAAGGATACCTATAATTAAATAATGGAAGTTTCTTTTTTTGTCATTTTATAAATTTTAAGAAAAAAACACTAATTTTCTAAAATCTTTATCTTGCCTAAAGTAGTGGATAAAAGTAAATTACATTACAACAATAATAATTTTGAAAATATCGATTTATTTAGAAAAACTAGTTCTTAAATTATACAAAATTTATGTTTCTAATTTAAAATTTAAATTAATTTTTCCACGAAAGAGTTTATAATAATAAATTTACAATGCAAAATTTGTAGATTCCTAGGTTAATTTTTAATAAAGAATGGGATTGGCATATGTTTGCAGAAAGCTGCTATAGGGCACTTTTCCTGTTGAATGTGGATCAAAATATCTTAGAATTTTAAAAAATTCTTCATCGCTGAAATAAATACTATAATCGTGGAGGATTTTTCGAAAATCGCAGCCATCAATAAAACCTGTGCCATCGGGATCTTTCTCTAAGTCATCTCCAATAATGCAATACCTGTCCTCTTATTGCAAGAAGTATCTTATAAGGTGCAAAACGTCCTTTATTATCAAATATGTCACCTGTTTCAAGTTTCGTATCGTAATCTTCATCTTGAAAAGAACTAACGCATTTTCTTAGAAAATTCCAGTAATTTGTTATGTTTTGTCTTGTAAATCCATATTTAATTTCAAGAATGCCTGCCATACTTTTATTATTAACAGGTATGCCACACTGACCTAAAACTTCTTTGAGACAATTTGCAGAAATATGACCAGTCCTACCTGCATCTAAAAGTCGACATCTACGAAGAATTTCACGCCATATTTTTTCGATTGTTTTCTTCAATAAGTCATCACAATCGGGAGCATAAAGAGAAGTCATCCATGGCTTTGAAAATCCATTTCCCACGTAATCTTCGTACATGATTTCTTCTACTTTATGAGAAATACAAGATTTTTGGTATGTTGGACGAGGAACTAGTGCTATGTTGCCGTATTCGTGCAAAAAATCATATCTTAGCTCATTTTGTGCCGTTGTTGGAAAATTTCTCCATAATCTTTCAAAAATACTGTCGTGAATTGGGAAAGTATGCTTCTGAATTACATATTTTGCATGAGATTTCTTAATGCATCCCCCCTCGATGTGGGTTCCTGTCCGTGGTGAGGGGACCTCCCACTCTGGGAGGTCCCCTCACCACACCAGAGTTGGTTTAGTAACTCTTCTTTATTATCCCTGGGATCTGAACGCCCACCCACGTGTTTGCCGTGCGTGGTATCTCGTATGCCAGAAAGGGGGATCCTGGTAGTTGAGGGGCAACATACTGTTCCCAACACACTGCTTTGGCCCCTGCTTCGGATAAACGGGAGGCTCAAATCAGATTCCATTTGAGCCAATCGGCTGGTCGCTGAGTCATTCTTGACCTCGGCTTGGAGTCAACCGATCAATGCAGACCGGGCAGACACGTCAGACAAGATGTGCTCTTCTTGACTGCATTGTGAGGGTATAGCTCCTGGGAAACCCTTGTGTGACGGTCTATGGGAGTCTCCCATGTGACGGCATCCCCTTGTTGAGCCCCATGGTGGGTGGGGTCACTAGGAGCTGAATTGTTTTGTCTAATATGGATTCCAAAAATTTAAAACTAAACAGGGATAAGTTACCTCCAGTAACAACCAACATTTCCATCACTGCAACCTACTTGATAGTTCATGCGACTGATGTCAAAATGCTCTCCATTTCTTATTCAAAAAATATTTGAATCAACCATTGGGCACTTGAAAAAGATACAAAAATTGAGGTCAGGGGACCTGCTGGTAGAAACAGCCTCACCTCAACAAACAGTAAATCTATTGGCAACAAAAACACTTGGAGACATGGAAGTCACTGTCACCCCACACGGAAGTCTAAACTCATCACGTGGGGTGATATCCGAGATTGATCTGATGTCTGAAGATGAATCAGATATACAGATCAGTCTTTCAGATCAAGGAGTCATTGCTGTCTGACACATCTCCATTTGTCGAGATGGCAAGTTGATACCAACTAAACATCTCATTCTTACTTTCGGAAAGCCAACATTACCATCATTTGTTACTGCAGGATATCTGCGCTGTCTGGTTCTTTTTTACATTCCAAATCCGTTGCGTTGCTTTAAATGCCAGTGATTTGGACATTCCTAAACATGTCGAGGCAAAAGTTTATGTGCACAGTGTGGAGTTGAAGGCCACCAGGGTACTGAGTGTACAACCACTCCATGCTGTGTCAACTGCAAAGAGGTCCATCCTGCCTACTCCTGAAAATGTCCCACGTGGCAAACAGAAAAAGAGATTCAGCGGGTAAAGACGGTGAATAATATACCTTACCCAGAGGCACGACGCATGGTCACTTTAAATGCACAAGTGAAACAGAAGACATTTGCTGCTGTTCTGAAATCCACAAAGACATGTGGAGTTCAGACAGACATTTCTATTTCACCAAATGAATCTCTAACTCGCCATGAAAAATGTTTGCTTATACCATCTACCCAAACAGCAGAAAAGGAGAGCAAGAAGAGCAAAACAGCCCTACCTAAAACAGGGGTAATAACTAGAAACGTGGGTTCTAAGAAGGCTGCTAAGAACCCGCTCAACAAACAAAAATTAAAAGCAGCCATCTCCAAATCTAAGAGATCAGAGGCTCAGTCTATGAGTAAGTTCTCTGACGAGGAGACTAATAAGGAGGTGACACCACCAACTTCACCTCCAAAAGGCAAATCAGCCGTAAAACTAAAGAGGGATACCTTCACAAAGAATGCTGCCTCAAACACATAATAGATTATAAAATAATCCAATGGAACTGTCGTGGTTTTTGCAACAATTTCTCTGACATTAAACACTTGACATCATCTACCTCATCTCTCTGTGTGGTACTCCAGGAAACCCATCTGAAACCTGGAGAAAGAATTACTTTAAAAGGATTCAATCTCTACCTCAAGGATGATGATAGCCCTAACTGTGCCAGTGGCGGTGTGGCTATTGTGGTTTCAAATCGCATTCCATCCTTACCGGTACAAATAACAACAGAGCTGCAAGCTGTGGCAGTCAAAATTTCAATTGGCGTAACTGTCACAGTTTGTTCTATATACTTGCCACCAGATGTCAGAGTCAATGAGGATGAATTGGATGCATTAGTTGAACAGCTGCCAACACCATTCCTTTTACTTGGTGATTTTAATGGTCACAATCCTATGTGGGGCAGTCCTGACATCAACTGTCGAGGCAGAGCCATTTAGAGATTTATAGGTAATCATCAACTGTATCTATTTAATACTGGAGAAGTGACATACTTCCATGCCCCATCAAGAACGTTCACTGCCATTGATCTATCATTAGCAACTCCGAATCTGTTTTCAGCATTTACATGGGAGGTTGGATCTAATCCACTCTCTAGTGACCACTTCCCAATATTTCTAAAATACCGAGGCAGAGAAAGCTGTGAAACAGCCTGTCTACCACGCTGGAAACTGGAAACGGCAGATTGGCGTGCATTTTCCTCTTTGGCTAACATCACTGAGGAAATGGTCAATGATGCAGTTGAAGTTGTCACTTTGTGTATTATTCAGGCAGCTGAGANACAAGCAACATTTCACAGGTTGAAGTTAATAGTATTCAACCTTGGTCAACCCCTGAGATAAATGTTGACTTTAGCTTAAAGCAGTTTCCTAAGGAATCCACTCCAGACTATATCTACATACAGCACTTTGCAGAAATTCAACACCAAGACAAGAATTTAATTCCTATTTATACAGACGGTTCTAAATCGGATGAATATGTTGGCTCAGCCTTAGTTTGCCAGGATGAAATCTTGGCAGAACAAATTGAATTGAATTCATCTATCTTTACTGCAGAGCTGCACGCTATCTATCTAGCTTTAAAGTATGTAATCAGAAAAGGTCATCGTTGTTGCGTTATTTACACTGACTCAGTTAGTTCCCTTCAGGCTTTAATTTCATGTGTATAGACCAATCTCTCTGACAAGTTGCTTGTGTAAACTCTTTGAGAGGATGGTAAACAGACGACTGATGTTCCAGCCTAGAGGAAAAGAACTATTTTTCACCACACCAGAGTGGATTTCGTAGGAACAGAAGTACCACGGACAATTTAGTAAAACTTGAAACATCTATACGCGAAGTGTTTGTTAGACGACAGCACTTAGTGTCTGTTTTCTTTGATATAGAAAAAGCCTACGATCGCTGCTGGCATTACGGAATACTTCGTGATATACATGAATTAGGATTGCGGGGTAATTTGCCAGTTTTTATAAAAAACTTTCTGCAGAATCGAAGATTCCAAGTTAGGATGGGCAACACACTATCTAGGTTTTTCGTCCAAGAAGAAGGTGTTCCTCAAGGATGTATTTTGAGTGTGACTCTGTTTCTAATTAAAATTAATAGCATAGCTAACTGCCTTCCGCCCAGTGTGAAACACTCTTTGTATGTGGATGACTTTCAGATCTCCTGCCAGTCAAACATCAGTTATATCAAGACACAACTGCAAACCTTCTTAAATCGCATAGACAATAGGTCCAAGACCAATGGCTTTACTTTTAACACAGAGAAGATTTCGTGCATCCACTTTTGCCGAAGGCGTGGTTTGCACTTGGATTATGAAATTTATTTAAATGGGATGAAAATCCCAATGGTCAATGAGGCTAAGTTTCTAGATCTTATATTTGACCAAAAACTGACTTTTTTTACAACATTTGCACAACTTCAAGAGTACATGTTTAAAATCTTTTAACCTTCTAAAGATACTGTGCTGCTCATCCTGGGGAGCAGACAAATGTTATATGCTCAGGATTTATAGGGCCCTCATTCGCTCAAAGCTGGATTATGGATTCTTTGTGTATGGCTCTGCGCGAGAATCTACTCTTCGGATGCTGGATCCAATCCATCATCAAGCTCTGTGTTTGTGTACTGGTGCATTTCGAACTTCTCCTGTCCAAAGTTTGTATGTGAATGCTTATAAGCCCTCACTATCTCTCAGGAGAAAACAGTTGTCTTTTTTTATTACATTAAACAAACATCTCAGAAAAAACTTTTTTCAGCTGATCATTTAGATACTCAGCTGAAAAGATAATTTGCTGCTCGGACAAGTAGTGTCCCTACATTCGACATAAGAATGGAGAATATAAGCAGCACGATTGACCTTAACACAAGCAACATATAACTTGTTGAGGTTAATAGTATTCCACATTGGTCAACCCCAACGATAGATGTTGATTTAAGATGAAAGCAGTTTCCCAAAGAAACCATGCCAGATTATGTTTATAGACAGCAGTTTGCAGAAATTTAACATTGTGACAGGGATCTAATTCCAATATACACTGATGGATCTAATTTTGATAGCTGTTAATAGCTATATAATGTTGGCTTAGCCTTTGTTTGCCAAAATGAAATTGTGGCAGAACAAATAGCACCGAATTCTTCCATTTTTTTTGCGGAGTTGCAGGCTTTTTATTTAGCTTTAAAATACATAAATAGGAAAAGTCATCGTTACTGCATAATTTACACCGATTCAGTTAGTACAGTTAGCACTACAGGCTTTGATCTCATATGAACGTAGTTCTCACGTCATAGTGATTAAAATTCGGAAACTAAATTGTTATCTCACTATGAGAAAGTTTTGTTGGGTCCCAGGCCACGTGGGTATAAGAGGAAGTGAAGAAGCTGACACAACTGCAAAGGCAGCTTGTGCTTCACAGCATGCAATGCTTATTGAAGGAGGTGATTTGAAGCTTGTCGTTAAAAGACGACTAGCAGAGAGATGGCAAATTACGTGGAATGCACAAAACTACAATAAACTATATGAGATCAAACCTTCAATAGAAAATTGGACACAGAATAGGCACAGTATGATAGGAGATCTGTGGTTGTCCTTACTCATTTGAGAATTGTACACACTCGACTGACTCATTAATACATTTTGAAGGGAGATGAGGCATTAGTATTTCAGTACTGCAACTGTACTGTAAGTGCTAAACACATACTTTGCAACTTCATTGCTTTTGACCAGAATCATAGACAGCATTTTGGAAATGCAAGCTTGAGAGAGATTTTGGGCCAGAGGCCAAATCTGAACAATATAGTGGACTATTTGAAAGTCGTTAATACGTATAGAGAAATTTGATAATTAATTTATTGTACAGTTTTATTTACTTTGTGTTGAGTATATAAATTATTGTATATATTTTTTGTTGTGTTTTATTTATAGTTTTACTCATTTATTTATTATATTTTAGATTTTATATTTATATTACCATTAACATTTAAAGGTTAAACTGTTATGTTTTATTTATATGTATATTTATATTTATTTTATATTACAAATTGTATTATGTTTCCATGGCCCAGTATAGGCTGCATGGCTCTTGTGCGAATAAAAACTAATTAACTAACCAACCAACCAATTATAATTATGCTTTGGACATATGTCAACTGCAATGATAAAGTTCAACATGGAAATGTTCAGTGCATTTTAGTGACCGATATTTGTTATTTTGTAGCTCAATTTGTTACTAGTAGAACATTGATTGAAAGACAGTCTGTATATGCCTATTACAAGTTGCCTTGACCAGTTATGGTCGTTTAGACACAGTCTTCAATTAAACAGGAGAATACTGCTTAATATTTCGTTGTCACTTTGTCACGGTAGACGATACTGTTTTTGTTCTATGCATTTTATCCGAAGTGAAAGAGCGAAACTCGAATGGTGTCGAAGTATCGGTTCGAAAATTGGGATGGAAAGTGAAGTCCAGTTGATTAAGTCGTAGCCGGGCAAAAGGTCAATTTTGAGTAAAAGTGTTATATTTTTGTAAAAGATCACTTTCGGGTTGCTGTGTCACATTTTCTGGAAAGTTGAAATTAGTGTAAGAAGGCTTCGTCAGAAAACAGGTTATTTTTTTCAGTAGAAAAACAATTTTTATCATCGAGGCTTTTTACGCTCGACGGATTCTGCCACGATTATTTCAGATTCATTTCTGTCAAGTCTTTATCGTCCATTCCGGAACTTCAGGGTATCGCTGCTCCAGATAATGGATAACAGATGAGGCGCTGTCGTTCGAAGTTATGACGACCACTTGTTTGATGTTGGGTGTATGCAATTTCTCCACCACAGCTTTCGGAAGCTCCCGTATTACATGAGGCGAAGATTAGCATTGTGCTTGGCATGGCCTGACTTGTTCCACTTCTTCAATTCTTTGAAATTATCCATTCTGCAAAGATAAATGAGCGAATGTTGTGAAAACAGAACTATCATTAATTAATTAAGAAATTTTTTATTTTAATCGGAATTTTAAATTTCTAATGCAAAAATGATTGTTTTAATTGTTTTAAAGTCAGAAATGAATGTGATGATAATATTAATCTTTTCGATGATTTTTTGTATTCGATAAAGAAATTAGTTTAGTAAAAAATTGTACTATTTTGTTTGCTGCCATAACACTGAACGTATGAAAATAAGAGGTAACGAGATGACAAATGAACTCTGATTATTCTAATTAATTAATTAATTAATGAAAATGGTGTACAGGGGTGAACCACATGCCTAGTATCGAGAGATGACTCCTCAGGAGAAGTTGCTATAAGGTTGCTATAAAGGGTTAGAGGGCTGTTTATTTTTATTACGGAGTTAGCCCTTTTAGAAACGGAAAGAAGAGATAGCATGTGAGGTGAAGTGTGAAATGAAAGATAGATAGGAAAGTTAGAAAGGAAGGCATGGGGCACCATAGCATCCACGTCGCGTTTACTTAAATAAGAAATTACAAAAGAAATGATAAATAAAATGAATTACAAGTTGAAACCCGACAATAATTATGATACAAATTATATACAGCTGCGGATTGATGTTGGCCGCTTTAACAGAATATACTCATACCATGGTAGGTTGACAAACACACAAATTTTGTGTACAGAAATTAATTAGCGAAGTCGAAGTTTATACTGAAATAGGTTGTAAAATTTAGGATACAGTTTGGTCTTGAAATAGGTATTCAAAAAATGTTTCCAAGAATGGATGGCGGCATTACAGGAGAGGAAATATTTCCTTCTGTCAGTTTTTGAAGTGAGTTGATGTCTTCTTTTGATGAGGAAAAATTTTCACTACACATAAGGTAGATTAGTCACTTATAGTTCACAGATTTGTCGAAAACACCTACATGCTTTGAGTCAATTTAGTTCATTGTGAGCCCCTCTATGTGGGTTCCTGTCCGTGGTGAGGGGACCTCCCAGAGATGGTTTAGTAATACTTCTTTACTATCCCTGGGATCTGAATGCCCACCCATGTGTTTGCCATGCATGGTATCCCATACGCTGGAAAGGGGGATCCTGGTAGTTGAGGGGCAACATAATGTCCCCAATACACTGCTGTGGTCTCTGCTTCGGATAAACAAGAGGTTCAAATCAGGCTCTGTTCGAGTCAATCGGCTGGTTGTTGATTCATTCTTGATTTTGGCTTGGAGTCAACCTATCAATGCAGATTGGGTGGACATGTCAGACAAGATGTGCTCTTCTTGACTGCATTGTGAGGGTATAGCTCCTGGGAAACCCTGGTGTGACGGTCTATGGGAGTCTCCAATGTGACGGCATCCCCTTGTTGGGCCCCATGGTGGGTGGGGTTACTAGGAGCTGAATAGTTATTTTTAAATACGGATTCATCAAAGCAAAAACAAATACATACCAATGCATTGCCATCAAAGGAGGTCAGTTTTTCCAACCAACCATATTACCTCATCGTTCATGCTATGGGAGAAACACCTCTGTCTAAACGTTCTTTTTTTCTGATTCAGAAACTTTTTGAATCGACCATTGGGCATCTTAAAAGAATTCAAAAGTTGAGGTAAGGAGATCTGCTCGTAGAAGCAGCCTCCCCTCAACAGTCTGGAAAGCTTTTAAAAACGAAGTCTCTAGGAGACATACAAGTCACCATCACACCATACACAAGTTTGAATTCCTCATGTGGTGTGATATCTGCAATCGATCTGATGTCTGTGGAAGAATCAGATATTCAGGTCGGTCTTTCAGATCACGGTGTCACTGCTGTTCAATGAATTTCGAGTTGTCGAGATGGCAAGTTGATACCAACTAAACACCTTATTCTCACTTTTAGAAAGCCGACATTGCTATCTTCTGTTACGGCAGGATATCTCTGTTGCCCAGTTTGCCCATACGTTCCAAATACACCAGCAACGACAAATGAAAAGACATCCAGTCAGTCATCCTACTTGATAGTACATGCTACTGGAGAAAAACCTCTTTCGAAATGCTCTCCATTTCTCATTCAAAAATTATTTGAATCAACTGTTGGACACTTGAAGAAGATCCAGAAATTGAGGTCAGGGGACCTGCTGATAGAAACAGCCTCACCTCAACAATCAGTAAAACTATTGGCAACAAAGACAATGGGAGACATGGAAGTTACTGTAACCCCACATGGAAGTCTAAACTCATCACGTGGGGTGATATCCGAAATAGATCTGATGTCAGAAGACGAATCAGATATCCAAATTGGTTTGTCAGACCAAGGTGTCACTGCAGTCCGACGCATTTCCATTCGTCGAGATGGCAAGTTGATACCAACAAAACACCTTATATTGACATTTAACAAACCAACCTTGCCATCTTCTGTTACGGCAGGATATCTCCGTTGCCCACTACGCCCATACATTCCAAACCCGCTGCGTTGCTTTAGATGTCAGCGGTTTGGACACTCACAGACATCATGTAGAGGAAAAAAAGCATGCGCACAGTGTGGAAATGAAGATCACGAGAGTACTGAATGTAAAAGTACCCCATGCTGTGTAAACTGCAAAGAGGCCCATCCTGCCTACTCTCGGAAATGTCCCACGTGGCAAAAAGAGAAAGAGATTCAGCGGGTAAAGACGGTGAATAATATACCTTACCCAGATGCACGACGCATGGTCACTTCAAATGCACCAGTGAAACAGAAGACATTTGCTGCTGCTCTGAAATCCACAAAGACATGTGGAGTTCAGACAGACATTTCTGTTTCACCAAATGAATCTTTAACTCGCCACGAAAAATGTTTGCTTATACCAACTACCCAAACTGCAGAAAAGGAGAGCAAGAAGACCAAAACACCCCTACCTAAAACAGGGGTAATAACTAGAAACGTGGGTTCGAAGAAGGCTGCTAAGAACCCGCTCAATAAACAAAAATTAAAAGCAGCCATCTCCAAATCTAAGAGATCAGAGGCTCAGTCTATGAGTGAGTTCTCTGACTTTTCTGAGGAGGAGACTAATAAGGAGGTGACACCACCAACTTCACCTCCGAAAGGCAAATCAGCCGTAAAACTGAAGAGGGATACCTTCACAAAGAATGCTGCCTCAAACACATAATGGGTTATAAAATAATCCAATGGAACTGTCGTGGTTTCCGCAACAACTTCTCTGACATTAAACACTTGACATCATCTACCTCATCTCTCTGCGTGGCACTCCAGGAAACCCATCTGAAACCTGGAGAAAGAATTACTTTAAAAGGATTCAATCTCTACCGCAAGGATAAAGATAGCCACAACCGTGCCAGTGGAGATGTGGCTATACAGGTTTCAAAGTGCATTCCATCCTTGCCGATACAAATAACAACAGAGCTGCAAGCGGTGGCAGTCAAAATTTCAATTGGCGTAACTGTCACAGTCTGTTCTATATACTTGCCACCAGATGTCAAAGTCAATGAGGATGAATTGGATACACTAGTTGAACAGCTGCCAACTCCTTTCCTTTTACTCGGTGATTTCAATGGTCACAATCCAATGTGGGGCAGTCCCAACATTAACCGTCGAGGCAGGACCATTGAAAGATTCATTGGCAATCAACAACTGTATTTATTTAATACAGGAGAAGTGACATACTTCCATGCTCCATCAAGAACGTTCACTGCCATTGATCTNTTATATATTTATTTATTTATTTATTATATGCTTATATCTATTTTGTTGTTTTGTTTGTTTGTTTCTATTTACGTTTTTGTGTCATATTTACATTTTGTGTTATATATATTTAGTTTTGTTATATTTTACCTTTTGTCATGGCGCAGCATGGCCTAAAGGGCCCTTGCGCAAAAAAACCTTAACCAACTAACTAACTAACTAACTGTTTTAAATGCCAGCGGTTTGGACATTCACAAACATCCTGCTGAGGTAAAAGCTTATGTGCACAGTGTGGAATTGAAGGCCACCAGAGTACTGAGTGCTCCAGTAGTTCATGCTGTGTAACCTCTTGATGTGGGTTCCTGTTCGTGGTGAGGGGACCTTTCAGAGATTGTTTAGTAACTTCTCTTTACCATCCCTGGGATCTGAACGCCCAGTTTCGTGTTTGCCGTGCGTGGTATTCCGTATGCCGGAAAGGGGGATTTTGGTAGTTGAGGGGCAACATAACGTCTCCAACACACTGCTTTGGCCCCTGCTTCGGATAAACGGGAGGCTCAAATCAGGCTTCATTCGAGTCAATCGGCTGGTCGTTGAGTCATTCTTGACCTCGGCCTGGAGTCAACTGATCGTTGCAGACCAGGCGGACACGTCAGTCTAGATGTGCTATTTTTGACTGCATTGTGAGGGTATAGCTTCTGCGAAACCCTGGTGTGATGGTCTATGGAAGTACTACATGTGACGGCATCCCCTTGTTGGGCCCCATGGTTGGTGGGGTGACTAGGAGCTGAATAGTGATTTCTAAATATGGATTTATTAAAATAAAAAAAAACATGCACTAATGCATTGCCGCCAAAGGAGGTTAATTCCTTCAATTAACCATCTTATCTCATTGTCCATGCTACAGGAGAAACGCCTCTTTCTAAATGTTCCCCCTTTTTGATTCAGAAACTTTTTGAATCGACCATTGGGCATCTTAAAAGAATCCAAAAGTTGAGGTAAGGAGATCTGCTCGTAGAAGCAGCCTTTTCTCAACAGTCTGAAAAGCTTCTGAAAACGAAGTCTCTAGGAGACATACAAGTCACCATCACACCACACAGAAGTTTGAACTCATCACATGGTGTGATATCTGAAATTGATCTCATGTCTGAGGATGAATCAGATATTCAGATCGGCCTTTCAGACCAAGGTGTCACTGCTGTTCGACGAACTTCAATTTGTCAAGATGGCAAGTTGATACCAACTAAACACCTTATCCTCACCTTTGTAAAACTGTCATTGGCATCTTTTGTTACAGCAGGATATTTGCGCTGTTCAGTTTGCCCATATATTCCAAACTTGCTGCGTTTCTTTAAATGCCAACGGTTTGGACACTCAAACATCCTGCTGAGGTAAAAGCTTATGTGCACAGTGTGGAATTGAAGGCCACCATAGTACTGAGTGCACCAGTACTCGAGGCTGTGTAAACTGCAACGATGACCATCCTGCCTACTCTCGGAAATGCTCTGCATGGCAGAGAGGGAAAGAGATTCAGCGGGTGAAAACTATAAACAATCTATCCTATGCAGAGGCTAGATGCATGGTCAACCCAAGTGCTACTTTAAAACAGAAGACTTATGCAGCTGCTTTGAAGTCTACAAAGACAATGGATTTCAAACAGATATTTTTGTTTCCTCAAAGGAATCTCTTACTAGCCATGCGAAACGTTTAATACTCCCATCACAAGAAACACCAGCAAAGGTGAGTACAAAAGCAAAAACATTCCTACCTAAAACAGGGGTAATAACGAGAAACTTGGGTTCTAAAACTTGGGTTTGTTTAGCAGGTTCTTGTTTGTTTAAACAAGAACCTGCTAAACAAACAGATAGTGAAAGCAGCTCTCTCTAAATGTAAAAAATCAGAAGCTCACTCTATGAGTGAGTTTTCTGATATCTCGGATGAAGAGACTAATATGCAGGTGACAAAATCAATGTCACCTCCAAAAGAAAAACCCCCTGTGAAATTAAAGAGGGATATCGTTGCTAAAAATGCTGCCTCAAACACATAATGGATTACAAAATAATCCAATGGAACTGTCGTGGTTTCCGCAACAACTTCTTTGACTACAATCTCTCTACACACCGGTGTTTAAATAAAATAAAATAAAAAACTCTTCAAACCTTTAACCGGAGTGCTTCTATTTTTAGAATTGCAAACGTTTTCGTCGCCCCTCCTGGGCTCTTCTTCATGCTATAATGAATGGGCTTTTAATATTCAAATAAACATTCGATATGAGTTTCTTCCGAATTCTATCATTTGAAATCGTTCCGAAGTTGTATTGCGCATGCTTCATACTCATCTCTTTAAACGCTGTTATTCAGCAAAATCTTCCATGCTATTGATAAGGCCATTTCCTCTTTATAATTAATACATGTGTTGTTTCTTCCCACCTTAAATATCTCCATGGCCTCTAGCCATTTTAGTTGTTGAGGGTTGGAGTTGGTTTTAATAATTTTTGCCGCACGCAGGTCTGCTATTATTTCCTGTTCTGAAGTGTATGTTGCCAGGGATGTTGTGTATCTACCTTGCTGTATATCTGACTCATGTTCTTTTAACCTCACTTTTAACGAACGCTTTGTGGAACCAATATATGTCAGTTGTCTATCATATCTTTTGTCTTCTAGCGGTACTGCGTATACTCCTGGGAGTCTTTCAGGGTTAGGCCGGTCTTTGCCATTAGTTTGTATTATGTAGACCGTTTGACATCTTCTGTATGCTATATTCATGTCTCTTCTTTTGGCTATCATGTTGTAGACTGATTTCAGTATCGGATTATATGTTATAGGTATCCTCTCTTTTTCTTGATCAGGTATATTCAATGGTGGCCCTGCCTGATCAATGGCTTTTTGGGAAATGTCATACCTTTTAGATAAATTTTTGACTAGAGTGTTGTAGTATCCATGAGCTACAGCAATATCCCCTATATGTTGGAGTTCCGTTTTTAGAGCTTGTTGCGTCGTGGAGTGCGTATGTGCTCTTCTCACTAATGCTCTGAAAGTGACAATTTTGTATGAGATAGGGTTGCACGAACTTTTTGGAATATATGTTGGGAAGATGCTAGGTTTTCGGTATACAGATGTAAGTATGTTAGCTCCCCTTGAAGTTGATATCAATGTCCAAGAAATGCACCCTCGAAGAGTCATGCTGTTCTACTTCTAATGATAGCCCATATGGATTGTTATTCATGTCTTCTAGGAAGAGTTTTATGTCTGGTTCCACCGTCCAAAATATAACGATGTCGTGAATATATCGTTTATATAATAAGATATTGTGCAAAAAACGTGATAGGACATTGTTTTCCAATCTTCTGATTACCATTTCGCACAAATCACCCGATACCAGGCTACCCATCGGGACTCCTTTCCCTTGCAAGTACGTTTTCCCATTAAATTGGAAAAGAGAGGTATAGCATACCAAATATACTAGCTCAAGAATCTGTTGGTGCATTGTGGTGTTCTCAACTGTCGAAAACAGATAGTTTTTGAGCTCACAAAAACACGGTGGTAGTTCTATCGAAGGAAATAACGAACGGAAGTCCAAAACTGTGGCATAAGCTGGCTGTGTCATCTTCTTCAATTGTTTTACAACTTCTGCTGGATTGGATGTATTGAATTGGTACTCTTCCAGATGCAGGATGAGTAATTTGTGTGTGATAGATTTTAAAATACGAGTGGGGGCCTTAGACTTGTCTACCACTGGTCTGAGTTGTTGTGCTTTTTGTGTGTTTTTGCGAAAGCGAATAATCGTGGTATTTCCGGTGCATCCATAACTATGTTTCTCATATTGATTCTCTTGGCTAGCTTTGTTTTCGCAAAACTTTTTGACCCTTGAATGTAATTTATCGATATAGATCTCCTGTACTTCTGTACATCAGGTCATGTCAATATAATCCTTTAAGTTTTTCTCATACGTATCACGTTTCATCAGTACCAATAACTTATCCTTGTCTGCCCTGGCTAAAGTGATGTTGTTGTGTTTTATCCAACCCATGGTTTTTTTCAGCTTTTCTTGAAAGTGGTATAACTTTTTTGTTTCATTCGATTTCCTTATTTTAAAAGTCGCCATTTACCTAAAGTATTCTTTTTGGTTCTTTGTGAGACCTTTCAAGAGGATTTCTATGTCAGGAATATAAGATGATGAGTTTAAAGCTAGTAATGGTTGGTTCAGCTGATTCAAAAGTCGCTGTAATTGGCATAGCATTTGCAGAAAGTAGTGATGTGACAAGTGCTGATAAAGAGATTGCATCTTACTTCTCTGACATTAAACACTTGACATCATCTACCCAATCTCTCTGTGTACACTCCAGGAAACCCATCTAAAACCTGGAAAAAAATTTTCTTGAAAGGATTCAATCTCTATCACAAGGATGAAGATAGCCACAACCGTGCCAGTGGGGGTGTGGCTATTCTGGTGTCAAACCACATCCCATCCTTACCGATACAAATAACCACTGATTTGCAAGCTGTGGCAGTCAAAATTTCAATTGGCATAACTGTCACAGTTTGTTCTATATACTTGCCACCAGACGTCAGAGCCAATGAGGATGAATTAAATGCATTAGTTGAACAGCTGCCAACTCCATTCTTTTTACTGGGTGATTTCAATGGCCACAATACTATGTGGGGCAGCCCCGACATCAATTGTCAAGGCAGAGCCATTGAGAGATTTATCGGCAATCAGCAAATATATTTATTTAATGCTGGAGAAGTGACATACTTCGATGCCCCAACAAGAACATTTACTGCCATTGATCTCTCTTTAGCAAGTCCAAACCTGTTTTCAGCATTTTCATGGGAGGTTGGATCTAATCCACTCTCTAGCGACCACTTTCCAATATTTCTAAAATATCAAGGCAGAGAAAGCTGTGAAACAGCCCGTCCATTACACTGGAAATTGGAAACAGCCAAATTGGCCTGTTTTTTGCTCTATGGCCAACATCACAGAGGATATGGTGAATATTGCGGATATCAATGATGCAGTTGAAGATGTCACTTCCAGTATCATAAGGCAGCTACAAAAACAATGGGGAAAACATTAATTAGATATCCAAAGCATCCGATACCATGGTGGGATCAGAATTGCGAGGCAGCATTTAAAAAACAAAAGAAAGCATGGGGAATTTTTAGAAGATACCTTACTGTTGAAAATTTGGTTTCTTTTCAAAAAGCAAAGGCAAATGCCAGAAGAATTAGAAAGCAAAGCTAAAGGGATTCTTGGAGGAATTATGTCTCTAGCATAACATCTTCCACTAGCTCAAAAGCAGTCTGGGATAAAATCCATAAAATTAATGGAAAATATACTTCTCACTCTCTGTCTATGCTAGAAAATAATGGCACAATAATCAGTGCTATACAGGGTATTGCCCCTCGATGTGGGTTCCTGTCCGTGGTGAGGGGACCTCCCAGAGATGGTTTAGTAAGTTCTTTACCATCCCTGGGATCTGAACGCCCACCCACGTGTTTGCCGTGCGTGGTGTCCCGTATGCCGGAAAGGGGGATCCTGGTAGTTGAGGGGCAACATAACGTCCCCAACACACTGCTTTGGCCCCTGCTTCGGATAAACGGGAGGCTCAAATCAGGCTCCGTTTGAGTCAATCGGCTGGTCGTTGAGTCATTCTTGACCTCGGCCTGGAGTCAACCAATCGATGCAGACCGGGCAGACACGTCAGACAAGATGTGCTCTTCTTGACTGCATTGTGAGGGTATAGCTCCTGGGAAACCCTGGTGTGACGGTCTATGGGAGTCTCCCATGTGACGGCATCCCCTTGTTGGGCCCCATGGTGGGTGGGGTCACTGGGAGCTGAATATTTAAATTATAATTATGGATTCCAAAAATTCCAAACATCCTGAAGCATCAATATCAAAGACCAAAGAAAAGACCTCCAGCCCACCTGCTTACTTAATAGTGCACGCAACTGGAGAAAAACCCCTCGCTAAGTGTTCTCCTTTTTTGATTCAAAAGTTATTCGAATCAACCATCGGGCATCTAAAAAACATACAAAAATTGAGGTCAGGGGACCTACTAGTAGAAACAGCCTCACCTCAACAAACAGTAAATCTATTAGCAATAAAAACACTGGGAGACATGGAAGTCACTGTCACCCCACACGGAAGTCTAAACTCATCACGTGGGGTGATATCTGAGATCGATCTGATGTCTGAAGACGAATCAGATATTCAGATCGGTCTTTCAGATCAAGGCGTCACTGCTGTCCGACGCATCTCCATTCGTCGAGATGGCAAGTTGATACCAACTAAACATCTCATTCTTACTTTCGGAAAGCCGACATTACCATCATTTGTTACTGCAGGATATCTGCGCTGTCCGGTTCGTCCGTACATTCCAAACCCGCTGCGTTGCTTTAAATGCCAGCGATTTGGACATTCCCAAACATCATGTCGAGGCAAAAGTTTATGTGCACAATGTGGAGTTGAAGGCCACCAGAGTACTGAGTGTACAACCACTCCATGCTGCGTCAACTGCAAAGATGCCCATCCTGCCTACTCCCGAAAATGTCCCACATGGCAAAAAGAGAAAGAGATTCAGCGGGTAAAGACGGTGAATAACATACCTTACCCAGAGGCACGACGCATGGTAACTTTAAATGCACCAGTGAAACAGAAGACATTTGCTGCTGTTCTGAAATCCACAAAGACATGTGGAGTTCAGACAGACATTTCCGTTTCACCAAATGAATCTCTAACTCGACATCAAAAATGTTTGCTTTTACCATCTAACCAAACAGCAGAAAAGGAGAGCAAAAAGACCAAAACACCCCTGCCTAAAACAGGGGTAATAACTAGAAACGTGGGTTCTAAGAAGGCTGCTAAGAACCCACTCAACAAACAAAAATTAAAAGCAGCGATCTCCAAATCTAAGAGATCAGAGGCTCAGTCTATGAGTGAGTTCTCTGACTTCTCTGACGAGGAGACTAATAAGGAGGTGACACCCCCAACTTCACCTCCGAAAGGCAAATCAGCCGTAAAACTGAAGAGGGATATCTTCACAAAGAATGCTACCTCAAACACATAATGGATTATAAAATAATCCAATGGAACTGTCGTGGTTTCCGCAACAACTTCTCTGACATTAAACACCTGACATCATCTACTTAATCTCTCTGCGTGGCACTCCAGGAAACCCATCTGAAACCTGGAGAAAGAATTACTTTAAAAGGATTCAATCTCTACCGCAAGGATGATGATAGCCACAACCGTGCCAGTGGCGGTGTGGCTATTCTGGTTTCAAATCGCATTCCATCCTTGCCGATACAAATAACAACAGAGCTGCAAGCGGTGGCAGTCAAAATTTCAATTGGCGTAACTGTCACAGTTTGTTCTATATAATTGCCACCAGATATCAGAGTCGATGAGAATGAACTGGATGCCTTAGTTGAACAGCTGCCAACACCATTTCTTTTACTTGGTGATTTTAATGGCCACAATCCTATGTGGGGCAGTCCTGACATCAATCGTCGAGGCAGAGCCATTGAGAGATTTATAGGTAATCATCAACTGTATCTATTTAATACTGGAGAAGTGACATACTTCCATGCCCCATCGAGAACATTCATTGCCATTGATCTTTCATTAGCAACTCCGAATTTGTTATCAGCATTTTCATGGTTGGTTGGATCTAATCCACTGTCTAGCGACCACTTCCCAATATTTTTAAAATATTAAGGCAGAGAAAGCTGTGAAACAGCCCGTCCACCACGCTTGAAACTGGAAACGGCAGATTGGCCTGCATTTTCCTCTTTGGCTGACATCACTGAGGAAATGGTCAATACTGCTGATATCAATGATGCAGTTGAAGTTGTCACTTCCAGTATTATTCAGGCAGCTGAAAAAACAATGGGAAAGACATCAACTAGATACCCAAAGCATTTGAAACCATGGTGGGATCAGAATTGCAAGGTAGCATTTAAAGCACAAAAGAAAGCATGGGGAATTTTCAGAAGATACCCCACTGCTAGAAATTTGATAGCTTTTCAAAAAGCGAAGGCGAATGCCAGAAGAATAAGAAGGCAAAGCCAAAGGGATTCTTGGAGGAAGTATGTTTCAAGCATAACATCTTCCACTAGCTCAAAAGCAGTCTGGGATAAAATCCATAAAATTAATGGAAAATATACTTCTCACTCTCTGTCCATGCTGGAAAATAATGGCACAATAATCAGCGATATACAGGGTATTGCTGATTTATTGGGTGAAACATTTTCTGCTTCATCTAGCAATATTGTGTATTCAAGGAATTTTTAAGCTTATAAAGCCCAAAGAGAAAAACAGTGTTTAAACTTTTACTCCTCATCTAACGAGGAATATAATGTGCCATTCACCAGCATAGAACTACATACAGCAATCTCTCGCTCGGGGAATAGTGCTGTAGGCCCGGATAAAATCTACTACAGCATGATTAAAAATCTGTCAAACAATTCCCTTTCTAATCTCTTGCATCTGTCTAACAGAATATGGACAGAACATACTTTTCCTGACTCTTGGAGGCTATGTATCATTATTCTCATTCCCAAACCTGGTAAAGATCACAAGAATCCCTCTAATTACAGACCAATTTTTCTGACAAGTTGTCTCTGTAAACTTTTCGAGAGAATGGTAAACAGGCGTCTAATGTATCTCTTAGAGGAAAAGGAATACTTTTCACTACATCAGAGTGGTTTTCGTAGGAACAGAAGTACCACAGATAACCTGGTAAACCTTGAAACATCTATACGCGAAGCGTTTGTTTGAAGACAGCACTTAGTGTTTGTGTTTTTCGACATAGAGAAGGCCTATGATCGTTGTTGGCGATACGGGATACTTCGTGATATACACCAATTCGGATTGCGGGGTAATTTGCCAATTTTTATAAAAAACTTTTTAGTGAATCGAAGATTCCAAGTTAGGATGGGCAACGCTTTATCTAGGCTCTTCACACAAGAAGAAGGTGTTCCTCAAGGTTCTATTTTGAGTGTGACTCTGTTCCTAATTAAAATTAACAGCATAGCTAACTGTCTTCATCTTAGTGTGAAACACTCTTTGTATTTAGATGACTTTCAGATCTCCTGTCAGTCTAGTAATATGAGTTTCATTGAGAGACAACTTCAAACTTCCTTAAATCGCATATATGATTGGTCCAAGACCAATGGGTTTACGTTTAATGCAGCGAAGACATCGTGCATCCACTTTTGCCGAAGGCGTGGTTTGCACCTGGATCCTGAAATTCACCTAAATGGCGATAAAATTCCAATGGTGAATGAGGCTAAGTTTTTGGGTGTTTATTTCGACCCAAAACTGACATTTTTGCCACACTTGCGCAATTTGAAGAGTAGATGTTTAAAATCTCAAAACCTTTTAAAGGTACTATGCTGCTCATCCTGGGGAACAGACAAAGTTTCTATGCTCAGGATTTATAGGGCCCTTGTCCGCTCTAAGCTGGATTACGGTTGCACTGTTTATGGCTCTGCGCGAGAATCTACTCTTCACATGCTGGATCCAATCCACCATCAAGCAATACGTTTGTGCACTGGTGCTTTTCGAACTTCCCCTGTACAAAGTTTGTATGTGGATGCTTATGAGCCTCCACTATCTCTCAGGAGAGAACAGTTGTCTCTATTTTACTATATAAAACAGAAATCATACTTTAAACCTTCAGTTGATTGTACAGTATTAGATACTCAGCTGAAAAGGTTATTTGAAGCTCGCCCAAGCAGTGTCCCTTCATTCGCCATAAGAATGGAGAAAGTGAGCAGCACGATTGACCTGAACACAGGCAACATTTCACAGCTAGAAGTCTGTAGTATATCACCTTGGTCAACTCCTGTGATAAATGTTGACCTTAGCTTAAAGCAATTTCCTAAGGAATCCACACCAGACTACGTGTACAGACAGCACTTTGTAGAAATTCAATATTGTGACAGGAATTTAATTCCTATTTATACAGATGGATCTAAATATGATGATTACGTCGGCTCAGCCTTTGTCTGCCAGGATGAAATCGTGGCAGAACAAATTGCATTGAATTCTTCCATCTTTTCTGCAGAGTTGCATGCTATTTATCTAGCTTTAAAGTATATAAATAGGAAAGGTCATCGTTCCTGTGTTATTTACACTGACTCAGTTAGTGCACTTCAGGCTTTGATCTCATGTGAACATAGTTCTCACTCTATAGTGATTAGAATTTGTAAACTGTTTTGCTATCTTACTGCGAGTAATTACTTTCTAAAATTATGTTGGGTCCCAGGCCATGTAGGTATAAAAGGGAATGAAGAAGCCGACGCAGCTGCAAAGTCAGCTACACCTTTACAGCATACAATGCATGTTGAAGGAGGCGATTTGACGCCAGTAGTTAAAAAACGACTGGCAGAGAAATGGCAAAACATGTGGAATGTACAAGTCCACAATAAACTACATGAGATCAAGCCAAATATAGAAAATTGGACACACAATAAACAGTATGACAGGAGATCTGAAGTAATTCTTAGTTGTTTGAGAATTGGTGATACTCGGTTGACTCATCAATACCTTTTGAAGGGTGAAGACCAGCCAGTATGTGAGTACTGGAACTGCTTTCTAAGTGTAAAACACATGCTTAGCAACTGCACAGCTTTTGATCAAAGTCATAGACAGCATTTTGGAAATGCAAGTCTGAGAGAGATTTTGGGCCAGAGGCCAAATCTTGACAAATTATTGAACTTTTTGAAAGTGAATAATATTTATAAACA
>NW_019384655.1:0-3270 GCF_000671375.1 Centruroides sculpturatus | reverse complement strand
GATTACGTTGGCTCAGCTTTCGTCTGCCAGGATGAAATCGTGGCAGAACAAATTGCATCGAATTCTTCCATCTTTTCTGCAGAGTTGCATGCTATTTATTTAGCTTTAAAGTATATAAATAGGAAAGGTCATCGTTGCTGTGTTATTTACACTGACTCAGTTAGTGCACTTCAGGCTTTGATCTTATGTGAACCTAGTTCTCACTCCATAGTTATTAAAATTTGTAAACTGTTTTGGCATCTTTGTGCGAGTAATTTTTTTGTTAAATTTTGTTGGGTTCCAGGCCATATAGGTATAAAAGGAAATGAAGAAGCTGACACAGCTGCAAAGGCAGCTAGTCATTCACAGCATGTAATGCGTATTGAAGGAGTGATTTGAAGCTAGTTGTTAAAAAACGACTAGCAGAGAGATGGCAAAACGTGTGGAATGCACAAGTCTACAATAAACTACATGAGATCAAGCCAAATATAGAAAATTGGACACATAATAAACAGTATGACAGGAGATCTGAAGTAATTCTTAGTCGTTTTGAGAATTGGGCAAACTCAGTTTACTCATCAATATGTTTTGAAGGGTCAAGACCAGCCAGTATGTGAGTATTGCAACTGCTTTCTAAGAGTAAAACACATACTTTGTCACTGCATTGCTCTCGATCAAAGTCGTAGACAGCATTTTGGAAATCCCCTCGATGTGGGTTCCTGTCCGTGGTGAGGGGACCTCCCAGAGATGGTTTAGTAACTTTTCTTTACCATCCCTGGGATCTGAACGCCCACCCACGTGTTTGCCGTGCATGGTGTCTTGTATGCTGGAAAGGGGGATCCTGGTAGTTGAGGGGCAACATAACGTCCCCAACACACTGCTTTGGCCCCTGCTTCGGATAAACGGGAGGCTCAAATCAGGCTCGTTTGAGTCAATCGGCTGGTCGTTGAGTCATTCTTGACCTCGGCTTGGAGTCAACTGATCGATGCAGACCGGGCGGACACGTCAGACAAGATGTGCTCTTCTTGACTGCATTGTGAGGGTATAGCTTCTGGGAAACCCTGGTGTGACGGTCTATGGGACTCTCCCATGTGACGGCATCCCCTTGTTGGGCCCCGTGGTGGGTGGGGTCACTAGGAGCTGAATAATTATTTCTAAATATGGATTCATTAATGGACAAACAAACAAGTACTAATGCTTTATCAAAGGAGGTTAGTTCCAATTAACCATCATATCTCATCGTGCATGCCACAGGAGAAACTCCTTTATCTAAACGTTCCTTGTTTTTGATTCAAAAACTTTTGAATCGACCAATGGGCATCTTAAAAAAATCTAAAAGTTAAGGTCAGGAGATCTGCTAGTAGGAGCAGCCTCCTCTCAACAGTCAGAAAAAAATGAAATCTCTAGGAGACATACAAGTCACCATTGCACCACACACAAGTTTGAACTCATCACGTGGTGTGATATCTGAAATTGATTTTATGTCTGAGGACGAATCCGATATTCAGATTGGCCTCTGAGACCAAGGTGTCACTGCTGTCCGACGAATTTCAATCCATCGAGATGGCAAGTTGATACCAACTAAACACCTTATCCTCACAGTTGGAAAACCGTCATTGCCATCTTTTGTTACGGCAGGCTATTTGCGCTGTTCAGTTCGCCCATATATTCCAAACCCGCTGCGTTGCTTTAAATGCCAGCGGTTTGGACATTTACAAACATCCTGCTGAGGTAAAAGCTTATATGCACAGTGTGGAATTGAAGGACACCAGAGTACTGAGTGCACCAGTACTCCACGCTGTGTAAACTGCAACGATGCCCATCCTGCCTACTCTCGGAAATGCTCTGCATGGCAGAGAGAGAAAGAGATTCAGCGGGTTAAAACTGTAAACAACCTATCTTATCCAGAGGCTCGACGCATGGTCAATCCAAGTACACCTTTAAAACAGAAGACTTTTGCAGCTGCTTTGAAGTCTACAAAGGCAATTGGGGTTCAAACAGATATTTCTGTTCCCCCAAATGAATCTCTCACACGCCATACGAAATGTTTGCTTACACCATCGACCCAAACACCAGAAAAGGAAAATATAAAACTGAAAACACCCCTACCTAAAACAGGGGTAATAACAAGAAACCTGGGTTCCAAAAAGGCAAGTAAGAACCCGTTAAACAAACAGAGTGAAAGCTGCTCTCTCTAAATCTAAAAAATCAGAGGCTCAATCTATGAGTGAGTTCTCTGACTTCTCTGAAGAAGAGACCCACAAGGAGGTTACAAAAGAAATGTCACCTCCAAAAGAGAAACCCCCTATTAAATTAAAGAAGGATACCCATGCAAAGAATGCTGCCTCAAACACATAATGGATTATAAAATAATCCAATGGAACTGTCGTGGTTTCCGCAACAACTTCTCTGACATTAAACACTTGACGTCATCTACCTCATCTCTTTGTGTGGCACTCCAGGAGACTCATGTAAAATTTGGAAAAAATATTTTTTTAAAAGGATTTGATCTTTATTGCAAGGATGACGATAGCCACAACCGTGCCAGTGGAGGTGTGGCTATTGTAGTTTCAAATCACATCCCATCCTTGCCGGTACAAATCACCACTAATTTGCAAGCCATGGCAGCTAGAATATCTATTGGAGTAACTGTCACAGTTTGTTCTATATATTTGCCACCAGATGTCAGAGTGAATGAGAATGAATTGGATACTTTGGTTGAACAGCTACCAACACCATTTCTTTTACTGGGTGACTTCAATGGTCACAATCCTATCTGGGGCAGTCCCGACATCAATCGTCGAGGCAGAGCCATTGAGAGATTTATAGGTAATCACCAACTGTACTTATTTAATACTGGAGAAGTGACATCCTTCCATGCCCCATCAAGAACGTTCACTGCCATTGATCTATCATTAGCAACTCCGAATCTGTTTTCAGCATTTACATGGGAGGTTGGATGTAATCCACTCTCTAACGACCACTTCCCAATATTTCTAAAATATCGAGGCAGAGAAAGCTGTGAAACAGCCCGTCCACCACGCTGGAAACTGGAAACGGCAGATTGGCCTGCATTCTTTTCTTTGGCTAACATCACTGAGGAAATGGTCAATACTGCTGATATCAATGATGCAGTTGAAGTTGTCACTTCCAGTATCATTCAGGCAGCAGAAAAAACAATGGGGAAAACATCAACCAGATATCCAAAGCATCCGAAACCATGGTGGAACTAGAATTGTGAGGCAGCATTTAAAGCACAAAAGAAAGCATGGGGGATTTTCAGAAGATACC
>NW_019384654.1:631139-636470 GCF_000671375.1 Centruroides sculpturatus | reverse complement strand
ATTAAACAGGAGAGAGTATTTTTTCAACATATGAAACTGTTTTTTAAAAGAACTTTTTTTTTAACTTCTGGCAACACGTAGCCTACAAAGGTCAGTTGCCAAGAACATGTATAGTCTGGAACACAGAGAAAATAAATGGTGGTCCCTTTTGGGCAGACTTTGTCTTCAATTTTATTAAAATCTTTGATCCTGTTTTGAGCTTGCTGTAATGGAAAGCTACAAACTGTTCAAAACTGGAACAAGAATGGATTTTATAGTAGTACTGGCAACATTGCTGTGAATGCAAATGAGTTGGTATCTGCATCATTATCAAAGCAAATACTATCACTTTATAGAGCTTTTGAGTTCATTCCTTTGATGAATATTGTTTTCCATAAGAAAGAAGGACTGATGAAAAACTCATCATTCGAGGCATCTTGCATCATTAGTGGAATCAAGGGTTCAATGCAAAGATAGCAACAGAGAAAATTTGCAAAATTGAAGACCCATACATGATGAGCAAGACAACTGCAGCTAAATGGTTCCACTGCTTCAACTATGGGAACACCAGCCTCATAGATATACCTCAGTTGAAATAACCAACAACAACAAAGCACTGTTCTAAGATGTTCAACAGGTGCCAAGCAACAGCACTTGCCAACTGTCTGCTGAATTCACAACTTCCCAATCAACCATTGTTCGGCACCTTGACTTCCGCAGCAGAAGACCTCAAGAAGTAGTAGGCACAAAGGAAGGTAAATATTTGTAATCAAATGTTGCAAAATAAAAAAGATAACAAGTTTTGACACAGGATCATAACAGGAAATGAAAAATGGGTCTTTTTCAGAAATCCTAACAGAGAAAACCAGTGGCTTTGACCAGGTGAAGGGCTGACACAAATGTTTCAATGAAGAGAGTTTGAACGAAAAGTCATGCTGTGCATTTGGTGAAATTTGGATGGTCCAGTGCGTTGGAAGCTAGTTCCTAATGGTCGGGCTGTGGATGATAACCTTTATGCTAAACAACTGGAATGGGTATTTCAAGTCCTGCACAATCACTATCCAACATTACTTAATCGAAAGTGTATATTGTTACAGCATGATAACTCTAGCACACCAATCCAGAGTGATCCAAGAAAAGTTAAAGGAGCTGGAGGGGATTGAAGTTTTGCCTCATCCAGTATACAATCCTGACCTCGCTCCATCAGATTTTCATCATTCCAATCATTGGCACATTTTCTAAGAGGATGTCGCTTCAATATAGTGCATGATGTCAAAAATGGAATTTATGAGTTTTTGACATCAAAACCAGCCAAGTGATATTGCTAAAGAATACACCAACTTGCAGAAAGATGGGTCAAGATCATAGCTAACAAGGCCTTTATTTTGAGGAATGACCATGCCTTTGTGTTTTGTATCATGTGTTTGTGTCCAGGAACTTTTGAATCAACCTGACAGAATAATTTCATTTTGTATATTGTGTACTACTTTTTTTTTTACCAATTTTCATGAGAATATATTGATTTCTCCCTCTATTTTTCATTATATGGTGACTTTTCCAGAGTTATCTTGATGACCCTCTGTATATAGAGTAAATGTATTCTTATTTGTGTTGTTAATTTTAAATCAGAATACTGTATTAGTCAATACAAATAAATTTTTCAAAACACTAGTAAATAATTACATATGTAATTTTTAAAATTAAAATCAATATTTTTAAGAATATTTTAATCAACTTACAATCACTATCCCGTTCTTGGCTTCTGTTTTTTGCCGTTTCAGAAGCATACAGGCCTGGAAAATCTTTTTCGACATCCGGACTTTCAAAATCCATTATTATTCCCAATTGAAAAGCTATCTAAAAATTTTTATCTACAAAAAATTGCACTTCTTAAAATGTATCCTCCTCATATTTATACCTGCAAAAAAAGATTTATTATAGCATTAAATTAATAAGGTTTCTATATTTATATTTTCTAATCTATTAATAGAATATAAGAATATAATTTAGATATGTAAAAAAAAAAATTTAAATTCTTTATATACAAATAGAAATAAACTATTAAGAATTTGGTGGCATAAAATAAATTCACCCACATTTCTATTCAGTATTTACCTACAATGTAAGTCTGCAGTTGTCTATTAAGAATGAAATTTGAGAAAATAATTCTATTTAGATTATTATTTAACATTCTATTTAATAAATATTTAATATTAATATAATAAACAACCTGTTCTTTAACAGATAAAATATTTAACTTCTTGTATCTTATCTTACTTATAATATAAAAGCTAATATTCATAATGTAGTATCTTTGCTTATTGTGCATAAAAATATCTTTTTGTTTATTACATTGACAAAATAAATTAATTCTGCTACAGTCTGTTCTGAAAGTTTATAACTCCTTTTTTTTGCCAATATATGCTGCCCATCATTCCAACATAAATATACATGGAAATCTCCAGATGGAACTATAAGGGTGGTTCAATAAGCAAAAGCAACAGCATGGAATATAAATATTTTATTTTAACAGTAATTGTCCCAGTTGTTCAGATACTTATCTCACTGCAATACAAGTCTACTTATGACACTGCATGTAGTGGGACACTGGTGGAACCAATCATAAACGACAGCTTGCACTTAGGCATCAAGGAAAATTGCTTGCATTTAAGTGCTTTTTTCAGTTTACAAAAAACATGAAAATCATAGAGCAACAGGTAGAACCATAGAGAAAATGTTCAAGAATCTCCCATCTTAAATGCTGTAGCAGATCCTTTGCCCTTCTAATCATTTAGTCTGTTCTTCATTGAGAGAATGTGGTACCCACAGTGCACACACTTTCCTGAAATGCAAATGTTTGTGCACGGTAACAAAACTCAGCCCTGCTCAGGCAGCAATATCACAGATCATTATCCATCTGTTTGTATGCACAAGGTCTTCCACCATTTACACATTGTGTTGAGGCTGCATAACATGCAGCCTCAATGCAATGAGACCAAAATGAAATATGAAGCAGAACTATCCAGGAAAATAACTGCACTAGAATACCAAATCATAACATCAATGAAGAATGGAAAACTATCAAGATCTACATTAAAGAAATAGTAAATGTAAAACTTCAGAAACTGGTCTCAAGCAAGCTAAACAAGGTTGATTTAATGGAAAGTGCACAGAAGCAATTGACAATAGGAAAAAAGCTAAAATACATACTGAGAAATGCAGAAAATCTACAATAATGTAGGAAGTTACAACAAGAGGCAAAGAAAATTTTCCTAAGAAAAAAACAAACATATATAGAAAACATTCTAAGATCTATTGAAAAGGAAAAAGAAGAAAACAAAAGAATTTTTTAAAAACCAAATTATTCAAGTCCCTTACTCCAAGAACAAGATATATCGCAGATAGAGAAAACAATCTACTAATGAAAGAAAACTATATTAAACAGGAGAGAGTATTTTTTCAACATATGAAACTTCACTCCTTTGCAAGTACCTATATCTAGACAACCTGTACAAATGAAGAAAACAAAGAATTAAAGCCAACACTTCCAATAAAATATTAATAATTTACATGGCATAGTACCACAATAATACTACTGCATGCAGTATATGAGATAGCAAAACACTGTAGTACCACCTTTGCTTAAACTCTGCCATTTGTATCTGTGATGTATAGTTGGTACATACATCAATTGTTGGAAGCAGAATATGATATAGTTTTTTTATGCAAAATTATTATTATTATATTAATCTTTATAATAGTTAAATAAGTTCACCATATATGAGTTTTAGTTGGAAATATTTGCAATGTCCTACTGGAGTTATGATAAGTGGTTCACAGCAATTGTTAGGAGTGTTGTTTCACTTGTTTATCACTCTGGTTAAGATTTGTCCTTTACATCTGCCACATATGTTGCTCCTTATTTCTAGAGAAAATTTTTCAGGTTAAAAAGTTAACTTAAATGCTGGCATATATGGTAATGTTCAATTTAGAGTAGGAAACATGTAAAGTGTTTAACATTTGTTTTTATTTATATCATAATGTCCTTGGAGAGAGAAAATGAATGATAATTTACTGAATGAATTATATTATATTAATGAATGAATATTATATGAATGAATTACATTAACATGTCATGATAATTAAAAATTTGCAAATCAGTAAATAATTTACAAATTTTATTTATTCAAAACACTGATCTTGTTGAAATTTTAAATGCTGTTAATATGTTTATGATCAAGTGATTAAAGCTGTATATTAAAAATGAAATAGCTATAGCCAATCATGGCAAATGAATTTAAATAATTTCTTTACTGAAAAAGTTACAAGAGGTATCAGGAAAAACATCCCATCCCAATCTGTGTAGAAATAATATAATTCACATGTAGGTAGACTCATAACTTAATGCAAAAGTTCTGATTGTACAATTCCTTACAAAATGGAATTTTTGTCTGTTTTCTATCTTAAAAAAAACACCTGTCAAAATATTATTTCATCTGAAATAAAAATGTCTAACATGCTTCTAAAATATGACTAACATAACAGAAAATTTGTGCAGTACAAAAAATTCTCCCTCAACTTCACCTTGTGACATCACAAGGTTAAAGAAATATTTTAAGGGAAAAATTACAAAGAGCATCTTCCAAGCACTTGTTAGTTGTCATTTTCTCTTTGTTTGACTAAGAATTTTGCACATTAAACTCAAGTTTTGCTAACCTTCAATTATGTCAATTCTGTGTTTCAAAACAATTTGGAAGCTGCAATGCTTCATCAATTAAAATATCATTTTTTTAATCAAATCAAAATAAAAAGAAAAAATTTCCTTTAGGAATGGAGTTAATTAATATAAAAGACACAAGATTATAAAGTTAATTTATGGTCTTTATAAATTTTTCAATTGATACTATTAAATTAATGTACAGGTAACTCCCGTATAACACGGTAGTTACGTTCCAAAAAATTGCCGTGTTATGCAAATCCATGTTATACGAAACAAAGAACTAATACGAAAAGGAGGGTTAGGTTCCAAAATTAAAAAACATGCTAGTATATTTTCATAATTAAGATAAATATCTTCATTAAAATTTTTTTAAGTGATACATATTAATATAAATTAAACAATGTTTTCTTCGTCATCACTAAAAACACTATTAATTAACCGAGAGCGTTTTCTTTTTGGCAAGTTATCCTTATCCTCTGAGCATTTTTCTGCATTATCTTCAGATCCATGCTTTACCTTTTGCAAAATGTATGTAATTTTAGATTGCTTGCTTCTAGTTAAAAGGTCTTTATAAATTTCCTTATATGGTGCTAAGCACTTATGAAGAATAAAGCAAGTATGGAATAAGGGAA